>NC_068358.1:129512408-129579908 GCF_020536995.1 Dreissena polymorpha
TTATTGTATATTAATGTAATATATGCAAATAATTTTTGTTGCAAAAGGATAATATAATAATAGAAAAAACGCTCTTAATATGAAAATACTGAAACATTAATAAAAAAATTAGAGAATTAAATATAGTTTCTTATAGTTGTATTCCAAAATGAGAAAACATGTTCATGACTAAGGAAATCTTAGGACATATATTTCTGATTATCAATAATCATCGATAAAAGAATAAGCTCATAACTGTGACGAAGTATATTGAATAAAATATACATTTCTAGTTTTACATAATTTATGTTCATGACTTCGAGTTTCAATACAATACTGGTAGAGCTACCGCTATCCAGGATGTTTATTTTTTTTTAAAGGCATATAAGTTTGCAAATTCAAATCGCAAAATTGTCTGAATGGCTGACATGCATTATATTTTTGATTTGCATGGTCTCATAGATGCTTTGGGTGTTACTGCAATAGGATAGTAGAGGGTCTCTGATATGGATTAATTGATTCTTTCAACATTCTGCCTTTTTATGGTGATCCATCATTCAAAACTAATTATCATAGTGTCAATATTTTAATTTGTAATCAATCAAACTGAACTCAATGGATGGTTAAAGCGCGAGTATTACTCTTTGGTATTTCACACAATTTCTTAATATGAAAGCGTTTTTCTTCGAACTAAAGACCTGTCTTTTGTTTAAGAATTGTTTAATGTAAAATAAACAGTGAAGACAACATACACAATAGTTCAAATACTAACGGTCTAAATACGAGTATCACTGTGTCCGAGCGAGTAGAAGACGGTCGCTTTGATGTTGCAAAAAAAAAGCAAACACGGAATTCATACGTCAAATGTCAAAATCACAGATCAGTATTAAAGGTCAAATATAGCACTCATCCGTTTCATCCTCCATCATTTGATAAGTCTGAAAATATTATGAAAACTACTTCTATCTAAAACCCAGTGTATGCACAAGTCAGCTGCACAAATGTAAGTTGTAATAGATTTTAACATGGGTGTTAACAGACAAAAATGTGGCAACATAGTATATTCGATATGCAACATAGTTCTGCTATTCGGACAAAATAGAAAATTTTATAAAAAACAAAGACGAAAATGTTTCCAAAATTATAGTAATGCCATTTATACCAGTCTCTTTGTTAAAGATTTATTGGTAATAGATTGCAACTTATGTAATATATCGGACAAAAAGATGAAATAACGGCTTTCTGTTGCCGCAGTTAGTTTTTCAATTGCAGAAATCTTGTAGTATTGTAACAAGTCAAGTTATGTAGTATCTTAACTATGACATTGCTGTAATAAATACGGAGCATTGATTTTTTAATCAATCATTAAACATTTGCTGGGTGGTAAGAAATAAACAAAAGTCAAAAATAAAATATCGGTAATATTCTTAATTTCACCTATCAATTTTATTATAAAAAAAATTATTAAGTTATTGACATCTTATTATCCAATACAAGCCAATCAGTTTGTATCCTGCTTTGATAGCTTAGTTCTCATAAATTATGTTCTGAACATTGGTCCAATGATGACTCGGATAAATTCAAACCACAACAAAACACAAAAGGTAATGGCATATAGAAAAAACCTACAATCTCGTCATACGCGATCAACACATTCGTCGCTTGATGTAAACAAGCTGTTATTCTAGAGCGTACACTTGTTGTCTTCAATAAGGTCTTAGTCAACCGTAGTTGCCTTCAAGATATCTGTTTCAAAACCATTCGACGTCCGACAAGCAATTAGGAAACAAGTCAGCTTTAAAGGGGCCTTTTCACGTTTGGGTTAATTGACAAAATTGATAAAAAGTTGTTTCAGATTCGCAAATTTTCGTTTTAGTTATGATATTTGTGAGGAAACAGTAATACTGAACATTCACCATGCTCTAAAATAGTCATTATATGCATCTTTTGACGATTTAAAAACCCGAATATTATAAAGCGTTGCAACGCGAAACGAATTAATAATTTGGAGAGTTCTGTTGTTGTCGTTATATTTTGTTAAACTACGAGGATTGCTTATATAAAGTATATAATACACCTATCAGTGTATATGGAAGGATGGTCGAGTGGTCTAACTGGTAGACTTTTTACTCCAGGGGTCAGTGGTTCGAGCCCTGCATAGGGTTAAGTTTTTTTCTTTTCTTTTTTAAATTTTATTCTTGATTTTTTTACTGGAGCTTTTTATATGCAATGTTTACATTTATCAATGTAAAGCATTTAATGACAAACTTCAAATTATGCCAAAATCTGTGAAAAGGCCCCTTTAAAACACCATTAAAATGCATTTCATCTTCACGGAAAGAATAAAACTCGTGTTAACGTGACACATTTACTATAAATTCTCCCAATTGATGCAAAAGGTACTATGTGCTTTCTAATTTCAATGTCATATCGTACCTTTTTGCAATAAGGGTGGTGCGGTATTTTCGTTTAATTGCAAGCAGTGAAGGGCAAACAAATATGCAATTTAGTATAATGCTAGAAGTACCTTTACATACGATATGTGTGCATGATGCAAAGTATGTAGAATAACATTTTATGTTTTGATGTTTTCGTTATTTTACTATGAACTATACACGGTCTTTTGTTGAATTGAACATTAAAAAACTTCAAACGCGAATATAAATTAATCTCATTGACATACTATCTGCATATTAAACATATATAATTTATATTAATTGTAATCATTCGCATAGACAAATCCAATTATGTCACTATGACCTTTGAAATAAACTCTTAAAGGTTCAAATCTTTTTTATAAATCTGAAATACCACAACATGTCCCTTTACAAGCAAGTTAACTTGCAATGGCAGAACAATATCGTGCACTTTAAAGACCAGTTATTCATTTTTTGAAAATGCCATGGGCTTTGAGAAGATTGTGGCAGAAAAAAAACATACACTTTAAAGACCAGTTATTCGATTTTGGAAAATGCCATGGGCTTAGAGAAGATTGTGGCAAATTGATTTACAAAGATATTCCCAGTCAGTTTAGTGATGATCTTCATTTTTAAGAAAAACACGTGTCCTTATTTAAAGGTTATACTTGTATTTGCAATCGATCAAAGACGAATGATTTATTGAAAAGGAAATGAATTCATGCCATCTTTTCGCATAGAAAATCTGCCTTTCTGTCAAAGGCCATTAAAGTGAACAAGAGTGTCCGAGTACTAATCAATTAACACGTGTATACAATTTTATCAAACAACAAAATTGTAAGTATGCATTGTGCTATTTTATGCCAGAATAAATATATGTTATGTTATGTATTAGATGACTCAACAATAAAAAAACAAGTAATTGTTTGAAACAAATATGATAAACAACAAGATGGGACTATATATTGTGCATAACGCCTGCTAAAATTGCCTTGTGAAGTAACTAGAAACTAAATTAATTGAAATAATTTATAAATATTTACGATTTTTGACAACTCACATTGATACATATACTGTTTTGAGAATATACATTAAAATTTGTTTTATGCAAAATAAAAAGCAAAAATTATGTGAATGTTTTGTAATTGTTCAAATATATGTAAACATCGGCTTCCATGACCATTTAGATGTGACAATTACTTTATACATATAGCTTCCATGATAGCGATGTTATACACAATGTATAGCTTCCATGAGTCTGATGTCATACACAATGTATAGCTGCCATGATAGCAATGTTATACACAATGTAAAGCTTCCATGAGTGTGATGTTATACACAATGTATAGCTTCCATGATAGCGATGTTATACACAATGTATAGCTTCCATAAGAGTGATGTTATACACAATTTATAGCTTCCATGATAGTGATGTTATACACAATGTATAGCTTCCATGATAGTGATGTTATACACAATGTAAAGCTTATATGATAGCGATGTTATTCACAATGTATAGCCTCAATCTTGGAAAGCCATGCTAAATGCACGAGCGTAAAGTGTTATCCATAATAAACATGTGCGGTACGCAAATGCTCATATAGGACGACCCTTTTCGCCAAAACTTGGTTTAAAAAGTTTCATAAAAGCGTAAAGTGTCGTCCCTAATTAGCCAGTCCGGATTCCCAGGCTAATCTGGGGCGACATTTAACGCACATGCATAAAGTCTGGTTTTCAAAGAGCGGGACTAATATAGTTCACGACAGCTTCTGTGTTCTCTGGATATGTTTCACATCACATAAAAGCCGTATTTCAGAGTGCTTTTCTTCTACCAACTGTGTCAGATAAATGTATATTCCGAGCAATATCATCGGGCTTATCGTGAGCAAAAATGCTTCCTGTTGCATTTCTATAAATTGTGTGGCCTAATCAATAAATTGCATTTAGAGCGGTATTCTCGTATTATAATAATTATTATTTCATGTGCATAGCATTGGTTGCAGTTGGTATGAGATCAATATTTAACCAAAAACATGTGTTCAGTTAAATGAAAACGACTTATTTATTTTAAGAATGCCATCGTCAATGACATTGTGTTTCTTTGTATTTAATACCTCACCTTTTTGACATGTCCATACACTACATACTCATCACCCGGTAAATTTCTTCCACAAGAATGTATCTAAAATTCCGAGAAAATCGATACATTATTATTTACTACAAACTTCATAACCGTGTAACACCAGTATTTTCCATGTCGATTTGAATTGACCACTACATCTTACAATAAAACGTCATGTATATTGGCTGCAAGATATTTGTTTTTCAAAAAAAGATCATCCAACAGTAAATGTGATTTCGTCGTTGTCTAGGCTCACATAATGTTTTACATTTCAAGAGCGCTACAGACATCTAAATGGGGAATCAAGTATTGCGTGACACCATGTCAACGTAAACCATGAATATGGGCTGTATCTGCGAATAGTTTATTTTCCAACTGTTCCAACTGAATGCAATGGCATGCATGCCTAAATAATAACATTAGTTATAAGAATTCTAAGAGCGGTTGCTTTAATTATGATAACATGCGTATATTCGTTCTTTAATGTTTATGCTTTTAGAAGGTTTTATTTCCAAAGTAGATGAACACAAATAACATGTTTTTATAATGCTATTGTAATGGAAAAAAGCAATATATAGAGAATAATAGGTTGGTGACATGGATGGAGAATCGTTATCTGGCAAGTCGGAGGAAGTTATCGGCGAACCCGATAAGATCCTCCGACGAGCCAGATAACCATTCTCCATCCACGTCACAAACCTATTATTCTAGTTATCCTGTCACATTTACAACATTCGTTGAAATGTTTCTAAAATATCGAATTTTCGATTATTTTGTGTTTAAATATTTAATATGGGGAAAAAAACACTCGAACACAAACATTGTGACGTCACGTCATGCAAAACGCTAAGGTTATCTTTTATCTTATTAAACAACACAGACATCGAGTCAATCGATATTAATTCAATACACAAAGACTAAATTATGCTGATAAAACAAAAATGTTTGAACAAACGGTACTTAACATTTATTTTGTATTTTTTTAAATTGAAATAAAGTATATTTTATTAAAAGGAAATAGTACAGGCATGCGCATGCGCGGAGAGCAACTGACGGATATTCGAGATCACGTGGTAATCTAGCCTAATATCTTTTGGGATATTAGGTTACCTGGTTATCGGGCTGATTTAAAGGCATGTGACTGGATAAATATTTATAACCATTTTGAACGACATTTGCAATTTTTTTATATCCTCAATAATGATGATGTGCGAAAAAAACAATAGGGTTGTTCCTTGGTATAACAAGGGTCACAAACGGGATTTATATAAATAAGAAAAAAAGATATCGTGTGAGCGTTGAAAAGACATCCAATAAAAGAATATACATTTCGGGACAAGAGCGTCAAATTGAATCAATCGTGGCAGATACATATATCTCGGTGGGTTCATTACTTTTCATTGAATAAGATCAAAAGCTCAAACAAGTAGGTCTTATTTCGTCCATTCAAAAACCAAAATCATCTGATACGCATTCCTAAAAGGCAGACGACAAATATAAGGAAGTAATGGTCCTCATTGGTTGTCGACATACACTCTCAACTTCACCGAATAAACGCTTTGATCGGAAATAATGTGCTTTATTTGACATATTTACATGTTACACGCTGACTTTTATGGGGAAAAAAAACACAACTTTTTTAAAACTAGTTATTAACAACGCAAAAAGACTGCTGTGGGCCTGTTTATATCAAAGCAAAATATAGTTCTGAACAGTTACACATATATGTATCAAGAAATGTAAGATTCGAATGTAGGTCGACGTCTTTGTCGTCATGATGGGTGGCAATTCAACAAGCCAGGTTAATCCCCACTCATTCTTTTGTTGGATATCTTCAGATAAACAATGGCTGTTTAAAACATATCTTTTTGTGAATATCGTCGTTTATATAGAATTCTCAAACCTAATGCATCGGTCATAAGATGTCATTTTGAGTGAATATTTTCATTTTTTTATTGCAATAGAGCGTTTTGCGATCTGTACATTTCATGAAATAGAACTGCACAATTCTGAACTGTTCAAATTTCTTCGCTTTAATGTAGTTGTAGCCCTGCTTTCATCAAAATGGTCTCAACTGTCAGTTGAGGGACTTTCAAGATTAGAGTTTTAACGCAAACCAAATGCTCATATTAATGTAACCGAGTCAGCGTAACCGTTTTATAAACTGCAATCTTAACTGCATATGCATAATATAAGTGGCAGTAGAGACACTGAAATAATCAGAAGATAGCACTTTGGGGTATCGTTGAACTATTGGTTTATTATATAAGTTAGGATTTAATAGGTGAAACTTATATAAAGAAACTGTAGATCAACTTTGAAGTTTTACCTTCAATTATTTCATGCATTAAGTAAACAAATCAAAATGTATCTTTGATATAAAAAAATCCTTAATTGAGCATTGGTCACTGGGACGCAGAAATAATAAATGTTTGGAATATTTGTTAGAAACTGTCAGTTTCAGAAGCAAATTAAATAAATCAATTTTCACATTCTGCATCCAAATAAGGTAAATGTTCTTAAAATAGATGTACAGTGCATTTGGTCATCTAGCCTTCCACACAATCCCCATCACTATACTTAAACCATTGGTTTGAGATCAGTACTGATGCGAAACATTTAAATTACATAATTAAGTTTTGTTGCGAGATAACTTTATCCAATCTTTATCAAATGCAATATGCATTACAATCTTCCGATTGCATAAATTATATATAATAATATATAATTTATAAAATAAAACTAGGTTGAAACAAATGCGTGTTATTAGAACAGAGAAGAACATAATTTTATAACACACAAACATTACAGTCTCTTGTGTTAAACAAAGTAATAATACAAAATACATGAATCTAGTGGATTTATCAGTAATCGTATGAAATAGTAATGTATGAACTTGACAGATAATTCAACAAAACTCGTTTTATATCGCATGTTACCAGAAATTTTCGTCATGTACAAAATGAATGACACATTTTAACTAATATAACTGTTATCAGTCAACATGGTTATTTATGAGGTTATGTTAATGGACTTTGTAGTCAATGTACATTTTCAATACGAAAACATGTGTTATCTTTCTCGTGTGTTTACTGTGATCAACATGTATTTGTATTACACTTCTATTTTTCATTTGTAAAATGCAAGAATAACGACGATGAAAAGGATGCGTTACTTGTCCAACCAATTGTTATGAGCATTTGATTTCGATATTGTGACCACAATTCGAATTTGTAGCATAATTAAAACTTTACTTTAAATGTTAGTGATGCTAAAATGTGTAGTCAAGAAGTGACCATATATTGTTTGTGATGCGTAAAATTAATAGCAGAGAAATCTAATCAATCAATAGTGTTTTCTTCTGCTGACAAAAGTTACTTCTGAAAGTTAGATGTAACGAGTTGAACGACATTCAATGTCAATCAATATTTTCTTGGCTAGCGTTTGAGTCAGTTTTACAATACACAATTTGTTTTCTTGATGTCGGAATATTTTTCGGACATTCGCATTTTTGAATAAAAACAAGGTGTGCGGAAATTATTTTAAATAACTCAAACAGTCAAAAGAGAATCATATTTTTAAATATTTGGAAATAAGTTTCAAATGTGAGTATACATTTAGTCCACGTATTACCAATAAATGTTTTTGAACGACCATTTAAATATCAAATAAAACAATTGTGTCTAACTTTTGCTATACATAATTTATACCTTATTTAAAATTTATGTTTCTTTGTTTTTACACAAAGTTTGTTGAATAGAGCTGTTGCGAGTCCATTGACGTATGGAGCAGAATTCATTGCACAAGACTATTCGAGGAAAGTAAACAAACACTTCGATTCCTAAATGGATACCAACTTTAACATGCTTGACGAATGTTTACGGTTAAAAACTTGTAATTGTCTGTGCAATACATCAAGTGAATGCAAACCGTTTCGAGCATTAATCAAAAGAAAGAAGAATTATCATAACTTGTGTAACAATACATTACAAAAACGAATGTTTCGTTACATTGAAAAAGGTTTACTTTAAAAACATTATAAATTGGCTCTTTGCAAAAGCATAATGTGGCATCCTTTATTTTTGTCTAAGATTGTATGTCCGAAATATGGAAGTATCTTCAACGTCTTCACCCTCATGCTTTGACATCCATATCGCTTAAATTAACGCTATTTTGAAATGCAATTAATATGGAATAGCGCGATTTGTTTATATTATCTTCATTTAAAATACAAATACTAGATCAATTGTTTTTTAATTAGACCATCAAATGGTACACGAACAGCCATACATTGCGTTGTATTTGTGGTTGTTGCTCTAACACAAAAATGGATTGACGGACACTCAAGAGTATTATTGTTACTTACAAAGACAATAATTACATCAATGCAATCGTGATCAACTGTTTTACAGGTGAAGTGGAAGATATTATTATGATGAATATAAATCATTGAGGAGAATAGAAGAAATGAAGTGCAACGCATCGCCTTGCGCGACACAAGCTACGTGACAATATAACTTTGTCTTAAAGCCCGATTACTAACATTATAGCTATATATATATATATATATATATATATATATATATATATATATATATATATATATATATATATATATATATATATATATATATATATATAGGATCTGGCACGAGTTGTCATATAATAGCTATATATATATATATATATATATATATATATATATATATATATATATATATATATATGATCTGGCACGAGTTGTCATATCAAACCATATTTTTTAACGAGTTCAGGAATTTTGTTAGTTGGCGAGCTTGCTAACAAATTTCCTGGACGATGAAATGTGACGTCATTTGACGTTGCAACGTCATTTCAGCAAATTAACCAAATGCGATTGGTCAATAAACGAAAACTTAGCCAATGAAAACGCTTAAAAAATATTACACATGTGTAAGATAAAAATATATTGTAATGGTTATATTACATGGGAAACAGGGTATGACATGTGATAAAAATCATTATCATAACGCAATTAGTGTATAGCAATTGTGTTCTAATACATAGGGTTGTCCAGCATGATAGATTGAGTCTGATAAATTGTTATTATTTCTTCATTTCATAGTGTTATCCAGTATTACATTGTTTGTTAACTGATTCGTTGTCATTTCTTTATTTTGGAGAAATTTCCAGAATGATATCGGTCTTTAACTTAGTTGTGATTAATTCATTTTTTCACCGTGCTTATGGTTTAAAAACGGCAGTTTCTACTTTACATTCACCAATTCTACGTTTTGCATTGTTTTCAGTATGATTTAGTGTTTTTTTTATAGCATATCTCCACTATATGGTGTTTTCATTTTAAATAATGAGTGCGAGCTCTATTTTTATCACTTCTCCATTTCACAGTGTTCTCTAATATAATATCGGCTTTCAAATTGCTATCATTTCTCTAGTGCAGAGTGTATTCCCAATCATATCGATCCTCAACTAGTTATGTTTTTTTTCCATTCCATGTTGTCAGTATGTTGTCGCGAGCCGCCTCAGGTATTAACACCATTTCAGGAGTTTACCAGAATAATATTGATTAATATTGCCCACTCAGTTGTTTCCAAAGTTCTATTTCTGGATGTTCCTCGGTAAAATATCGGGGGCTATCTCCTACAGAAAGAAAAGCCTGAAGGAGACTGCCAGCTCCTTGACAACCAACGTGAAACGCTTCTTACACTGAATCTCCTGTACATATGGCACTAATGTGTATAATTCACATCACTCGAATACGTAACGGTATAATCGATAATGCTTATTTAAAGTCATTATTATCATATATACTGGAATTCAAAAATGTGACACATTATTAATTATTATTGAACCAATGAGGGTTCACATTTTTACATGTTCAAGATCGATAAATATATTGGAATGATTTTGTGTTTTTTCACATCAGTTTCAATATATACATCAAATACTTATAGTTAAGATATATCCCATATGTGTGAAGAAAGTGCAAATACGGTATCGATCTCGTAATAAATGTGTGTCTTTTACGGAAACGGATCTCAAACGAACAATTGATACTCTTTATTACGCAAGTAAAAAAAAATAGGCGAGTTATACTATGTTATAATGTTTCCATAACAATTCAGCTTCTCACAAGAAGCGATTCTATTTAATAATTGTGTTCGTTGTAAATTTCAAACAATGCTATGTCTTTGGGGGGGGGGGGGATCAAGTGATTAGAAGATGACTCGAGATTTAGCTAATAGGGATCTAACTTTTTCTGTTTTTAAGGCAACAAGAGAAAAAAGTTCGTGACTTATACATTTTCTTAACATATATTTTCGTTTATCAATAATAAGTATTTTGAATATAATATACATGGATAGTTTTACCTAAATTGTGTTTCTGACAAACATATCTCTTGTTTTCACATGTTCTGTGAGGTTGGGAATTAAAAATAAAATAAAGTATCGGTGAATTAATTAATTTCACAATCGATTTTATAATTTTTTTAAAATGAGAACACGTTCAGTAAACCATATGTATTATTATTTGTATTTGTGGTTTCGCACGATTTTACAATTACAAAGCTATATTGATATTTCATAATATTAACCTTAAAACAATATAAATAACTATAGTTTTACATTTTTGTAAAAGCAACGCAGTGTTTGTGAAATGGTGACTTTCAGCTTTCTTATAAAAGATAATATTGGTGGACAAAGACCTAAGACGATTGTCCGGATGTAAAATAATAAGCTCATGGCACGTTAAGTGGAGTCCTCGCGGGTATCCTCGCATTTAAGTTCTAGCATTGTGCACAAATAACTAACCATTAGGTGAGAATGATAATTGATTCTTACTTGAAATATTACACTAACATCAAGGTAAATTCTGCACATTTTGCCTAGTCTGGTTAATTATGACCCTAAACTATTTCACTGCATCGCGGAAAAATATATTAGCCCACTTAATTCAATTCAACATATTGCCATAAAAAATGTCTGTCGGTCTGTCTGTCTGTCCGTCTATCCGTCTTTCCGTCTGTGCATTTGACCGACTGGCCTGGTCTGATCTGGTCTGGTATGTAAAATGTACTTGTCTACCAATTGATTGAACGTTGGTTTCCCATGTCTTGCTTTAAAATGCATACAATTTAAAGAGAAAATCCATAATGTTGTACGTTACAAAGTTGTATCTTTGCGAATAAAATGTAAACGTCCCATTATTTAGAGTATTTATTTTTCACAGCGCCGATGCGACATAACTTTATAATATTATTCTCTAAGTAATCGTTATTTATGTAAACAGCCATGTAAGGTATGTGAACACAAATGGAAGACTAGCTGTTGATGCCTGGCCAGGTATACCAACATGAACACCATGGTTTATTTAAACTTTTGTGAGTCTGACAATCTTTTGAGAATCAGACTACAAGTTTATTCAACTTGTTAAAATAAAACAACACTTACAGATAGTTTTTAATGTATTTGCCTCGTTAAATGCAGAATGAAAGAAAAATATGGATAACCTGTATAATTGAGCTTAATTCCAACATGTCGATCTTAAATATTGGTTATGTCTGGAAACGAAAATAAGTTGCACTGTTTAATTCATAAGGTATAACTACATTTTCAAGTCCTTGAAATGTTATTATCCTACACTTAAAACAAGAAATGTATCAAGATTGTATCCTTATAAACTGGCATAATGCTTATTCTTGCAAAATGAATAAATCCGACTATTGATGCAAGCTGAAAGTCTTTTCCCAAAGCGGATGCTCTGTCATTGGAGATCAAAAACTAGTTTATACGAAAACATGATTATTACGTATCTTAAATACCCATTTAATACACCTGTTATAATTTTATTGTAAGAATAACCAGAACGATATGAAGGATATATGAACGGTATTTTTTATAAAATGTATGCGAATATGTATTACCGACAATTATAATAGCGAAACTTGCGGACACATACAAGACAACATTTCCCCCTAATCAATATTAAACCGGTTTTGACAGTCCTTTAAACCTGAATCAATACAAGCGAATCAATTAGTATCATGCTTTGATAGCTTAGTTCTCATGTTCTGAACATTGGTCCAATGATAATTCGGATGAGTTCAAAACACAAATAAACACAAAAGGCAATCGCATATGGGAAAAATCTACAATATCGTCATACGTATTCAACACATGTGTCGCTTGATGGAATGTAAACAAGCTGTCATCCTGGAACTGACACTTGTTAACTTCAAGAAGCTCTTCTTCAACCGTCGTTGCCTTCAACATGTCTGATTGGTTTCAAAACCATGTGTCGTCTTACAAGCAATAAGAAACAAGTCAGCTTTAAAACACCATTACCACTTCATTTGATCTCCACGGAAAGAGTTCAACTCATGTTTACGTGACACGTACACTATAGATTCGCCTGGTAACTTTTTGCACCAAGGAGGCGATATTTTCGTTTTATTGCAACCAGTGAAGGAATAAAGACATGCAATTTAATATAATGGTTTAAGTACCTATACAGACGATATGTGTGAATGATATATGTAGAATACAATTTTAGGTTTTGATGTTTTCGGTATTTTAAAATGAACTATGCACGGTCTTTTGTTAAATAGAACAATAAAACACTTCAGACGAGAATATAAAATGATGTCATTCACATAGAGTACGCATATTGTATATATAAAATATATAATTTAAATTACATTAATTGTAAATATTCGCATAGACAAATCCATTTCTGTCTCCATGAGTTTGGAAATTAACTCTATAAAGTTCACATCTAATTTATAAATCTGAAGTACCACATATCTAACGCTATACAAGCCAGTTAACTTGCAATGGCAGAATAACATCGTGCACTTTCAAGACCAGTTATTCAATTTTTGAAAATACCAAGGGCTTAGAGAAGATTGTGGCAGAAAAATAACATGCACTTTAAAGACCAGTTATTAAATTTTTGAAAATGCCATGGGCTTAGAGAAGATTGTTGCATATAGATTTACAAAGAAATCCCCAGTCACTTTAGTGATGATCTTCATTTATAAGAAAAACACGTGTCCTTATTTAAAGGTTATACTTGTATTTGCAATCTATCAAAGACGAATTATTTATTGAAAAGGAAATGAATTCATGTCATCCGTTCGCATAGAAAATCTTCCTTTCTGTCAAATGCCATTGAAGTGAACAAGAGTGTCCGTGTACTAATCAATAAACACTTGTCTGCAATTTTAACAAACAACAAACGTTTAAGTATTAGTTGAATCAACAACATAAAACAAGTAATTTTTTTTTTAAACAACTATGATGGGACAATATATTGTGTGAGCGTAACGCCTGCTACAATTACCTTGTGAAGTAATTAGAAACTAAATAAATTCAATTAATTAATTCAATATTTACGATTTTTTACAAATCACAGTGATACATATATCGTTTTTAGAATATACATTAGCATTTGTATTATGCAAAATAAAAAGCAAATATTAACTGAATGTTTTGTAATTTCTCAAATATACTTTAGCATCGGATTTCATGACCATTTAGATGTGACTATGATTTATTACCTATCGCTTCTATGAGTTTAATGGTATACATAATGTATAGCTTCCATGAAAGTGATGTTATACACAAAGTATAGCTTCCATTATGTGATGTTATACACAATGTATGAGTCTCATTCTTGGAAAACCAGGCTAAACGCACTAGCGTAAAGTGGTATCCTTAATAAACATTTGCGGTACGCAAAGGCTAATATGGGACGACCCTTTTCGCCAAAACTTGGTTTTTATTTAGCAGAGAAATCTGATTAATAAAAAGTTTCATACAAGCGTAAAGTGTCGTCCCTAATAAGCAAGTTCGGATCCACGAGCTAATCTAGGGCGACATTTTACGCACATGCATTAAGTTCGGATTTCAAAGAGCGGGCCTTATATAGTACACGACAGCTTCTGTGTTGTGTTGATATGTTTCACATCACATTAAAGCCGTATGTCAGAGTGTTTTTCTTCTATCAACTATGTCAGATAAATGTATATTCCGAGCAATAACATCGGGCTTATCGTGAGCTAAAATGGTTACTGTTGCATTTCTATAAATTGTGTAGCCTTAGCAATACATAGCAATTAGAGCAGTACTCCCGTGTTATAAGAATTATTATGTCATGTGCATAGCATTGGTTGCAGTTGGTATGAGATTAATATTTAACAATAACATGTGCTCAATTAAATGAAAAACTACTTAATTATCTTAGGAATGTCATCGTCAATAACATTGTCTTTCGTTTGTATTTAATACCTCATTTTTATCACATATTCATACACTACTTACTCATCATCCGGTAAATTCTTACCTCAAGCATGTAATTAAAATTCTGAGAAAATCGAAACATAATTATTAACTACAAACTTCATAACCGTGTTACACCAGTATTTTCTAAATCGTCTGAAAAAATGACACTTCACTAAAACGAAAAAAAAAATTTCGTAAAAATTGTTTTGTATACGAATCATTAAGAAAATTTGTAATATTGTCTCAAATTTGATTTCCATGTCAATTTGAATTAACCATTACTTCTTACAATAAAACGACATGTACAGGCAGCAATTTATTTGTTTTTCCAGAAAGATATCATGCAACAGTAAATGTGATTTCCTAATTGTCTATGGGCCCACACATTGTTTTAGATTTCGATAGCGCTACAGACATCTAAATGGGGAATAAAGTATTTCGTGACACCATATCAACGTAAACCATGCATGTGGGCTGTATCTTCGTATAGTTTATTTCCAATTGTTCCAACTCAAAGCAATTACATACTTGCATATTAATAACATTAGTTATCAGAATTGGAATAGCGGTTGCTTAAATTGCGATAACATAAGTATATTCGTTCTTTAATGTTTTTGCTTAAAGTTTCTGTTAAAGTAGATGAACAACAATAGTATGTTTTTATAATGCTATTGTAATGGGAAAAACCATTATATATATATAACAATATTGATCGGCATTTGCATAAAAATCCTCAATAATGATGATGTGCGAAAAACAACAATAGGGTTGTACCTTGGTATAAAAAGGGTCACAAATGGGATATATATAATTAAGAAAAAAATAACGATATTGTGTGAGCGTTGATAAGACATCCAATTATAGAAAATCCAATTCGAAACAAGAGCGTCAAATTAAATCAATAGTGACAGATACATATGTCTCGATGGGTGCATTACTTTTCATTAAAGAAGATGAAAAGCTCAAACAAGTAGGTCTTATTTCGTCCATTCAAAAACCAAAATCATCTGATACGCATTTCTAGACGGCAGACGACACATATAAGGAAGTAATGGTCCTCATTGGTTGTCAACATATACTCTAAACTTCACCGAATAAACGCTTTGCTTTGAAATAAATAGAGAATATTTGTTCATGTCAGTGTAAGATCGTTTGTTATTTCACGAGTGATCATAGAAAATATTTTTTTCTATGACCACGAGTGAAATAACAAACGATCTTACACTGATATAAACACATTTTCTGTTTCTTTTTCTCCCCTTATTCAAGATAATCATTAAGCTGTTTCCTTTTCGCTGAAAAGTTAACCTTTCTCCAGTGGTGTGCCTCAATACATTTCAAAGAACAAAATGACGTCACTATAACAGCGAAATTCCCCGGTTAAACACTTTTACAATGTAAAAAAAAAACAGTGAAAAATAATAAAATAGAACGAAAATATGTTGGATTCGATGGAATATCGTTTTTAATTCACTCGTGATCATAAACAAATATATATAAATCTTGAAGTAAATCATGATATAATAATCCAAAAATAGAAAAAGTGGTTCCGAAATTTTGTTATTTTCACCGGTCAAAATAACAATTTGTTTATTTTTACTGCTGTTATTTAACTGCAGAAATATCATATTTTATCATTAGGTATGAAAGAATGTGCTTTATTCAACATATTTGCATGATACACGCTGACTTGTATGGGACAAAACAACTATTTTAAAACTAGTATTAAACAACGCAAAAAAAAACGTTCCGGGCCTGTGTTTATCAAAGAAAAATATGATACAGAACAGTTACAAAAATATGTAACAAGAAATGTAAGATTCGAATTTAGTTCGACCTCTTTGTCGTCATGATGGGTGGCAATTCAACAAGACAGGTTAATGCATTCCTTGTTTAATTCCCTCTGATCAAAATCCCCACTCATTCTTTTGTTGGATATCTTCAGTCAAACAACGGCTGTTTAAACCAAATCCTTTTGTGAATATCGTCGTTAATATTGAATTCTCAAACCTAATGCATCGGTATTAAAATGTCATTTGTGGTTAAGCTTAGACAGATGACAACATTACATATGTGTAATGTTTGAATATTTTCATTTTTCATTGCAATAGAACGTTCTGCGATCTGCACAATTCATGAACTAGAACTGAAGAATACTGAACTGTTCAGATTTCGTCTCTTAAATGTAGTTGTAGCACTGTTTTTATCAAAATGGTCTCAACTATCAGTTGAGAGACTATCACGATTTTGATGTACGGCAAAACAAATGCTCATATAAATGTAACTGACTCAGCGTAACCGTTTTATAACCCCTAATTTAAACTGCATATGAAAAATAAAAATGGCAGTAGCGAACCTTAAATATTCAGAAGAGAGTACTTTTGGGTATCTTAGAACGGTTGGTTTATTTTATAAGTTAGTATTAATAGATGAAATTCATATTTAAAAAAAATGTAAATCAAATTTGAAGTTTCACCTTTAATTATGGCATGCATCAAATAACGAAATCAAAATGTTATCAATTCGTTGATCAATAAATCCCTAAATTGATCGAAGGTCCGCTGGAACGCAGAATTAAGAAATGTTTGGAATATGTGTTAGAAACTGTCAGTTTCAAAAGCAAGTTAAATAAATTCATATTCACATTCTTCATCCAACTAAACTTTAAATAGATGTACAGTGTATTTGGTAATCAAGCCTCCCACACAATCCTCCCACTGTTCTGAAAATTGTATATACACATGTACTTAAAACATTGGTTTGAGATTAGTACTGGAGTGCAGAATTTTAAATTACAGCATTAATTATTGTTACGAGACCGTACTGCCACATTTTAAAGTAAAATTTAAATTACGGTAACTCAAAATCCAAGAGAGAATACCACATGGCAAATATGATAGTAAAGCAATTAATCGTGGATGAATCAAACTAGTATTCGTCTCTTTTTAGTATTGAGCTTTCGCCAATAGACTTTATTACAGCAAATCAGAAACACGTCCTGTAGTCGGGTTCGTGTTTATCAAGGGGTAAAAATACCCGGATGTGTGATGTTGGCAGACGAAATAGATAAAGAAAATAATTCTTACAATTGTTCACTTAGAAACTTGTTTGAAGATTTTCTTCTAAGACCATTTTAGCATATTTGCTAAGACCTTTTTAAGTTCAACAGCGTTCTAAGAAAATATAATAAATTTCGTTCCTTAAACAATTTTGTTATGGGCAAAAGCAAGATAACGTTTATAGTAGGTATTGTTTCACAACAGTGCATGATTTTTGGCGTAGCGCAGTGGTAGCGAATCCGCTTTCGTATTCTGAAGACATAGGGTCGAATGCCGACAACGTTATTTTTTCAACTTGTTGTCTTACTTTAAAATGAGTTGAGACGACTACAAACATTAAGATTTGTAAGCAATCATATATAACGGCATTTGAAAAAAATGAAAAAACTGTAAACAATCCCCTTAACACGTGGATGGGAACACGATTTTGGTCAAATTATCGTAGTTCCAAAACTTGTTTCGTATGTATGCCATTATCCCACTAAATGCAATTAATGTATGACTAATATTATTTGCTAACTTTTTGCATACTCAGTTTTGTGTTTTAAACAAAGAGAACCTCTTCGTTTGTTATTTTGATATGCATACTTTTTCAATTTATCTACGAGAAACGTTTCTTAAAATAGTTTTCACGAATAAATAATTGTTTTGTTTCTTGCAGAAGACTGACAAGCTTGTTAAGGGCTGTAATTACACTTTGTGACGGTGAACACTTACCTTGCAATTTTTGGCGGCTAGAGACGGGTAAAATTACAGTATTTCTTATAAATCTGCAAGTTATGGTGCATATAATTTGATTGTTTTTTAATAATTTGAATAAGGATAAACAAAACTCAGAACGTAAGCTCCAGCGTACAGCGTGCATGTAATATTTTGCGTATGTATCGAAGTCGCAAGTATAACAACAACAACACTTAACAACAACAACAACGCATTGTTCCTTTCTGCTTAAATGAAAATGAAGCGATCGTTACAGTATAATTCATAGTAACAAACAAAACATGAAATAAAAAGATTAATTTGACCTTAGCTTCCAAGGAAATGTCGATCAGTCTCGTAAATAGCAATGATTTAAAGATAGCGTAAACTAAAACAAGAGCGTAAATAAATGCATAGCCAATCAGAAATAACATTAACATCCGGCCATTTACTTGCTCGCGAAATACCATGCTCACATGATGCATATTTATGATTTTCCTATTGATAAAGGATGGTTTGCATTATGTCAACACTTCTTGTTTCATTAAATTGTACTCATTTTTTTAAAAAACTTTACTTTTTGATAGCCATTTAGATGTTCCCTGTATCTAGCCACTAGTAATTCGACTCCGTTAACGCTATCACTGTGTTCATGGATATATTGCAATACTCTTCGAGATGTGTGCACATGTAAATGGTCGTGGATTTATCTTAGTACTCTTGCATTCCTGGCTTTGTTCAAATGATATTTCTTTCATTACGATGTCTAAAGTTTTGATATATTGGTCTCTTTAGGTTATTGGAAAGTATGCACTGCATTAAAAACATGATATAACACATAAACACGTTTTATAGTAAGGCTTTGCGGTTGAAAATAATGGTCTGTTTTTTTTAATGCGCACGTCTTTTTATTACCAATGGGATGCTGTGCCATGACTCACTGTCTGATAACAAATATTGCCATGTTTTTTAGACAAGTTTCTTACATATTACTGTTATAGTCTTCAGTATTATGCCAACCGTGTAACTTTGATATCATTCCGAAGATCATTAGATTTTTTACTGCTCGTTTTAGAGACGTATTTATTAAGTATGTTAGCGCACAATCGCCCAGCAAGTTGTTTAATTTTTAAACGGTGAAAATAATTTACTTGAAAAATGATTATTTAAAAGGTGAAAAATAACGTGTAAATATTCTTTATGGGTGTTTTTTTCATTAAACCAAACTGCAATTAATAATATACTATTCGAACGCAATTGAAAAAGGTCGTTTGAGCGGATCATTTTGGTCCTAGTGATTCGTAAATAGTTTTATATTTTAATCACAGTTTAAAGGGGCCTTTGCACGTTTTGGTAAATTGACAACATTACAAAAAGTTGTTTCAGATTCGCAAAATTTCGTTTTAGTTATGATATTTGTGATGAAACAGTAATACTGAACATTTACCATGTTCTAAAAAAGCAAATACATGCATCTGGTGACGATTTAAAAACCTGAAAATTATAAAGCGTTGCAACGCGAAACGATTGAATAATATGGAAAGTTCTGCTGTTGTCGTTATATTTTGTGAAACTTCGAAAATTGCTTATGTAATGTAACGGGTGATTGCAAATATATGTAGGATATCGGTAATATTGAAGGTCTTGAGTAATTTTAAGTAAGAATTTAATGCGACCTGACGCGTATAGCGCAGTTAAAATATAACGATATGTATGCATTAAATTTCTAATATAATTGTTTAAGGGTTACAATTATATTTTATGAGCACGGCTGACTGATCAGCGTTCGGACATACCGAGCCCGAGGTTCTGATAACCTTAGCGTCCTCATGAGTAAGAGAATTTATCCCTGTGCCATCGAAGCAAATTACGCTATGGACAGAAGATGCGATGTCGCATAAGAATTATTTGAGTAGTTCGATTAGGAACAAAGACCTGAATTTTGAAGTATACCGATACGTGTTCTTATATTATGAATGCATATATATAAAAGTCTGCCTTGTCATAGTTGCGCATCTTTACAAGTGCACAGGTCAAACATGTCAATAAATCAATGCCCAACGGCAAAACTTTACTAGTAAAGATGAGGTTTATGAAATCATGATATGAACAGTTACGTCTATCATTACCCATTACTCTAGGGCAATAAAGTGGCGCGCGCCTGTCAAAAATTTACTGGCTGCACGTGCGAAAAATGACAAAATACCAAATAGTCGAAATAGTAATCATATGATGCCTAAGGCGGTACACAAGTCATGTTAAGTAAATGGCTTGTCAGATGTCAAACTGTCATGTACTTATCCGAAGTATGTTTTGAGGAATTGACTTATATTTTTCGTTGTAAAGAATTTATTTTTTTGAATAAGATATCACAGTAAGTTGTCATGACGATATTTAACAATAACTAAGGGGATATTTATAAATGTTTGCCATGATTTTGAACAACTGATACTTGTATCACCACAAAGCATATGAAAGATCGAGATTTGAAGACAACGCCGAAGAAGAGCGACTTCGCGAGACAACGCCTTCCACAACGAATAGAAGAAACAAACAACATAATTAGGATGGAACATCACGGCGTTTACTCTCAAAATGAAAACCTGGTTCTATCGCTAAAAGAAGACCAACGCCAGAAGATTTCGAAGGACAACAAGTGACGCAACACTGGACACAATACTTGTGACGTTAAACACTATAGAGTAGATGCAGCCGTTCAACTGTTTGACGTGCGTAGATAACGCATTTGGAATGATACTCCCGAGGCATAAGACATCAAGGAGAACACTGCTATAGTTAATACCTCGTGAGCATTATGGCCAATAGAAGATCTTAATGTCCCAAGAGAAATGAAGACGAAGGAACCAACATTAAAAGTACAAACAACAACGCAAACCACAACATCGACGATGATTAAAACAGGAACGACAATCGACGACGCAATATCAACATCGGAAAGCAGATCTGAATCAACAAACGAATGCCAATCGCCATGGGCTAGTCCACAATCGGCTTATCTTCATGACGGCGGCAATGACTTCAATGAAACATCGTATTCGTCGCGAGCTCCAACTTCAAGACAACATGGACGACACCAGATGTACAGATGGCCAACGATCAACATATGATGTTCTACACAACATTTTGATTGACATTTAAATTGTATAACAATTACTAATGTTATTTATTTCAGCAGAGACGCTTGTCAAGGAAATCTTATTGTTATCCGCATATTCTCCATCATTTGTGTGTGTTTATATGAATCTATTTTTTTTCTTCATTAAATTAGTAATTTAATAGTACAAATTTTAAAAGATTTTTTTAATATCATAAAATATTTAAAAAAAATAAAATAAAGGGGAAGCTGTGTAATGTAACGGGTTATAATGGGTATATTATTTTATTATTATTAGTTTATTTTATGAAAAGATAATAGGTATATTTCAGTAATATGTAACGAACAGAAAAATATAAGAATCGTGACTCGCAAAATGCATATAAACAATTAGTAGGTACATTAAACGGGAAGAAGCGACATTCCGATAGGTATATTTCAGTTATATGTAACGAACAGAAAAATATAAGAATCGTGACTCGCAAAATGCATATAAACAATTAGTAGGTACATTAAGCGGGAAGAAGCGACAGTCCGATGCGTTTCCAGGTGTGAATACAACTTGTAGATGTCAAATTGAATGGAGACCCGCGAGTACAGAGGCGTAAAAGTCCGGTATGCACACGTTTGACGCCCATTACTTGATGACAGGCGTGGGTCACGAATTAGGCGAGTACGTAACGAAATTGGTATAAAAGCGGAGTAATTTTAACGGATAAGTCCTAGTTTGACAATCGAGTAGAGCAGTCACGTTTTCTTGACGTGGCGGCCAATAGGCCGCCGCGCTGTAAATTGTACTTCATGAACATTAGAAGCGTTGTGTTAGAAATTATTTAACAGAAATAAATAGTCACGCTTTCTTGACGTGGCGGCCAATAGGCCGCCGCGCTGTAAAATTGTACTTCATGAACATTAGAAGCGTTGTGTTAGAAATTATTTAACAGAAATAAATCTCGATGAAAACAGAAATGAACTTTGGTTGTTACTGTGTATTATCAAGGAACAATGTGTAATTACGTGACACTTACATAAAGTATAAAATACATTCTACATTGCGTGAGCGCGGATGGCCGAATGGTCTAAATGGCACATACTTTTACTCCAGGACTCCAGGGGTCACTGGTTCGAGCCAAGTTGATGGTTACTTTTTTCTTTTTTTATTTTATTCTCGATTTGTTACTGGAGCTTTTCATTTCCAATGTTTACAATAATCAATATAAAGCATTTAATGACAAACTTCAAATCATGCAAATATCTGTGAAAAGGCCCCTTTAAATAGACAATACATCTTCAAATTGTACGTATGTTGTTTTATAAAGCTGCTGAGCAATTTTCTTTGCATAGATTACGCATAATACATTATTATAAATATACTTTTTTAAATGGAGCCATCAATATCCAAACTTAAAAAAATCGGATTAACCAGTGAAACTCCGACAAGAAAATATTATTGCACTTTCAAAAACTAAATAACGAATTCAACAAACACAATAACTAAATGAACTTTTTGTTTTCCGTTGGGTTTTTTTCAGTAGTGGATATTACACATCATTAAGCATTGTAAAAAAACATCAGATTTTCCTTCTAGAAAAAAAAAGTTTATGACCACCATGATGTAATGCTATCTCTGACTCCACCCATAAAATCGTTTAAGCTTCCGGCGACGGACTGAAACCTTTCCGTAGCAATCGTGGCACCACAACGTGCTCCGTCTATGAAGATTCTGGCCAAAAGTCTGTAAAACAGTTAACAATTTCAAGCAAGTGAATAAAACTGTTGCAGTACGATAAACATCGTGACTGTCAACATTATAATATGGTGAATGTCATTAAATATGTTCATATGAGATCAATCATTCTGCAAAACAAATATGAAGTGTCCGAAAGATGTTTAAAACTGGATACAAAATGCTTAAAAGAACTTGATATTATATAAGATCTTTTAATTTTTTTATTCGTATGCTAATTAGTATATCTTTCCTTATATTCGTGCCGCTGTCACAAACGTACCTGGGGCTACCCATGCTCATAAGTCTAGAAATTTCGTCTGTTCCCAGCATATCGTTGTAGGCGTCCATATTGCCTCGAATAAAGGTGCACGCGTCCATTCCCGCGAACTCCTCATAACTGCACGTGCGCATTGCCCTGGCTCCTTCGCTCATGACGTCATCACATCTTATTGAATTTTGTTTGTAAACTGGGAGTAAGGCATTTGTGATGCATACTTTAGAACCTTCCATGTATCGTTGACCCTAAAATGCGACGTGTAAGATACATTTTCTGATTTAGTACACATTTTTGGTAAATGCGTAGTTTAAAATAATCATTGAGTTGCTATTTTTTGTTGAAATAAGATAACTAACATCAGATATAAGTTCATAAAAATTCCAAATTTACAGTCCGGTTAAGCTTAATTTCATAGGGTTATGTATTCCCTTAAACCCTCCTTAAGTTTTATACGACATTTGAAGTTGATTAAAATTTGGTAGGATTTTAACTTTATTTTAATTATTCCTAACAAATTAGGTGATCCATAGTTTATAACATGTATTCACATGCAAGCGAATACTGACATAAAATGTCATTCATAATGAATCTTTCGTTTGTAATTAGAAACTAAAATTTAACGAAATAAATGTTGAATGTATGCACTCATTTGTTTAGGCTAAATTTTATAATTATGTCACCATATGCTTTTTTCTGTCGAAACTCTCAAATGATGTAGAAAAATTTAACACGAACATATCTGCATTATGCATTTTTATTAAATTCTATGTAAACCATCATTAAATAACCATGCCCGCACATGTGCGACACGCCATTAATAACTTGAGCACGCCTGCAGTTTCCTACTGCTAGACTTAAATTGTTATGACTGTCGTACTTAAATTTCAACAATGTGACTATGTTCATTTCATGTCCATTACAAGTTGCATGCGTATTATGTTAAAAAGACATGAACACACATGCAATTCATCAGAAGCAAATATGAGTGGCGTTCTGAGAAAACTGGGCTTAATGCATGTGCGAAAAGCGTCGTCCCAGATTAGCCTGTGCAATCCGCACAGGCTAATCAGGGACGACACTTTCCGCTTTTATGAAATTTTCCGTTGAAATGAAGTCTCTTCTTAGCAAAAAAAAACAATTAAGGCGGAAAGTGTCGTCCCGATTAGCCTGTGCGGACTGCACAGGCTAATCTGGGACAACACTTTACGCACATGCATTATGCCAAGTTTTCTCAGAACGCGACTCATATATTTAACTTGAAATAGAACTGTAAATTAAAAAAAAAAAACAGTAACATTCATCAATGGCATGATACTTGCTTGAGCTGTGAAGCGACTGTGTATCTCGTCACTCTTGTTACAGAGATGGTAGCCAATCTTGAGTGCATAGCCCTCGCTCCCACACTGAAATCTCCTTTCGAGACACTGATAGAACCCGCAGTCCCCACGTGCTGCCATCTGAAGGCATTCATCAGTCACCCCTACAACAGTATACAAATCAAATCAAATGTTGGGAAAGACCTATGAACGAAAGTGCATGTTGCGGCTCAAAAGGAAAAAGGTACAATATAAAACATGCTGGTGATATTATAAATATAATTATCTAACCTATGTATGCCTAGTTGACTCTCCCATCCTTCTTAATTGTCTCAATTTATTTCCAAAATTTGGAATGACTAGTATATTTATTTCTATATTTAGAATGTTTCTTACAGAAATTCCTTTAAGCAAACAGCGCAGACCCCGATCAGACGCCGCATCGTGCTGTTTTCCATGGCCTTTTTTCTAGACGCTAGGCATAAATGGGTTAATTATTCTAGAAAATACCGTAAATGAGGTTTTACATCACTCTTTGTCATTTGCAATTGAACATTAGTATTTACTATATATTATATTTCAAACGATTTACACACATTTTGAAGAGGAACAAATCTAGTGGAACATGAGAGGGGGATTAAAATGTGAAAGTCGAAGCACATTGCTGTCACTCAAGATATGTTCTTATGTTATGAATAAATAAAGGAATAATGGACATCCATAAACATTATAAGGGGAGCTGTTTTGCTTACATTTTAAATTATGTTTATTTTTTGTTAAAGTGTAAAACATAACTTTTTATAGCGGCATCGCATCTTACCATAGGCTCCAATATTGTTTAAATAATACTTCAAACAAAAATAGACCAAGAACATCTGTTTTTCGACAAGCCAGAATCAAACCATAGTCCAAAATGAATAAAACCATCACATACAACATTCTTCAACAAAGAAACAATAATCGAAAAAGTTAATTGAATGTTAAATCAAAATATCTTAACATATAATAAAATGTTAGACCTAATGTATAATCTTCAGTGAACCATACCTTCACGCGGCTTTACCCAGGGGCTTCTCCAAAAACTCCATGCATTGGCTCCCAGAGAACAACATACGACAATAAGTGCGGTAACTTTCATTGTGTTAATATAATTTTATATTAGTTTCTATCTACCTTCGATGAAGCTTTAAATGGATACGTTATAAATGAAAAGTTTGACGACCGTTCATTTATATGCTCAAAATGACACCAATCACATGAATGCTTGTTAACTGATACATATAATCGGTTCAACGATAACCGCAAATATGAAAACAATGAGATCACATGGTCAAATAGCTCATAGTTCGCACATCGGAGTGTCACTGTATACTACCAATCTCCACGCAGAGTTGTCGTTCCTTGCTCTCACATACAACTCTGCATAAGGCTCAACACGCCATTTTGTCTACCAAATAGCTAAAACCGAACAAACGCATGCAATGTATATTTGAGTGGATATTTAAGATCGCATGCATTTAATTAAGAAATATGACTTTTAAATGAAATATGACTTTTAAATGAACGATAAATCGTGCAAAAACTTGTGAGTTTTAATGCACCTCTTTGGAACTATTTTATTGCCCATTTACACAGATGTAATCATTCCATAATGCGGCGTCTCATCTGGGTCTGCGCTGTTTGCTTAAAAGGATTTTTTTTATGAAATATTCTTAATATAGAAATAAATATACTTGACATCCCTAATTTTGGAAAAAAATTGATCCAATTTAGAAGGATGGGAGAGTCAACTAGGCATAAATGGGTTAACATTTTGATAAGAGTTTGCTTCAGCTACCCCAAGTAGGTTTGTAATTATTTATATAACAGTATTTATAATACTTATATTTGTTTGTTCTGAATTAGCGGTTATCGCATTATTTCAAGTCCGCTATCTTATTGTATCAACAATAAGCGTCCATAAACAATTGAGATAAAGTAGGTGTCAACTTTGTATCACTTTGTAAGCAGATACAAAAATTGTGTTATCCGATAATTTAGTATGTTATATCATCATTTTGTATTTGTGTTCCAATTTTGAGACAAGCGATTCGTTTCATATATCAAGAAAACTTACTTTGTATTTGTCTGACGTGTTGATATTTGTTTAAATGACGATCTTCGTAGGTATTATAATCTTGAAATGATACCCTTAGACTTCGATACATTTGAAGGAGAAGCTTCGAAGTGTGACAATGCCACGTATATACATGAATATAACGACATTTTGAGCATATCTGAAAGCACGTGTCCAAATATGTCATATGTAACATTGAAACCCAACCATCGTTATACAATCGTGATCATGGGGTTAAACTGGATACATCTAGTGTTCCAGAGATTTTATATAGACATGTTTCACATTTGGTATATTATATTTTATTTTAATCCTTTTCAAAAAGTTTCAAATCATCCTCCTGGTATCCAAACTGACAGCACGTAACGGTCACTGTTTTCAATATAACAACTTAATTCATAATATTAAGGAGCTTATTAATCATAACTCTAAAAATATCTAGTTGCAGTTATGTTAGAACAGAGTGTAACCCTATAGCTCAATCATGTTCATGTGATTTAGAGATTTATATGTACTTCACTCTTGTAATTAAAGTCGGCGGGCATGATTGCTTTATGTAAACCCTCACGATCCAATATCTTCAGTAATTAAGCCGTAAAACGCTAATGTAGCAACAACATGTTACCGACAAAAGTTTGCAAATAACTGCTGACATCTTAAGTGCATGAGAAACTAATTGTAACTTAATGACGTTAACGGTGGAAACATCCCAGAGGGCTCTTATCTATCTATTAGATTCCGGTACGGCACTGATCATTATATATTGTTTAGACTTCCGTGCCACTGAGAAAATCCACTCAAATGTTAGAAATCTCCGCTGGACACACTTTCATATGCAAAGAGACTATCAACGCGAGATTGTAAACGCACGAAAGCAACTATGTCCACGGTATTAAAGTTTACGCCAAGAACATCACAGCTACGTAAGCATTGTTTACCCAGCAAAAATTATCCACGATAACCGTTGCCGCCGATGCCTTCTTAAAATGAGATTTCATCATGAAAGGTAGATGTGAAACAAAAAAACGTTTGTTTACAAACACACAGCGTGTCCATGCTAGCAATATACTCACAAAATAAACACAACCAGAAATGTCACGAGTTCTTCGTGCGAACTCAAACAATTCAAGCAAAGTCGTATTGCACGACCGTAGCCAGCGCACTGCACCACTTAAAATGAGCGAAAAACGCCGCGAAATAATCAATCGCCATTGGCTGCCTGAACTAAGAAGATACAATCTTCGCCCACATGCACCTAAGATGGAAGGGTCGGCTGGAAACAGCCCATCATCTTGTTTCAATGCGGCCGAAACCGACGATATGCCGTCCTAGGGACAAATCGGGACCCAAAACACACCTAACCCGGGATGGGCTCACTAGGCCTCAGGGACAAGACCTTTAAAAAAAACAAGAATACAATTAAAGAAACAAAAAGTAATTTAACCCATTCATGCCTAGCGTCCTGAAAAAAGGACATTGCAAACAGCGTAAACCCAGATGTGACGCCGCATCATACGGCGTCTCATCTAGGTCTACGCTGTTTGCTTAAAGGAATTTCTGTAAGAATTGTTCTAAATATAGAAATAAATATACTAGACATCCCTAATTTTGAAAATAAATTGATCCAATTTAGAAGGATGGGAGAGTCCACTAGACATTAATGGGTTAAGTAGGGCTCGAACCATTGGTTCTTTGAGTAAACAACAAGCACTTAAACCACTCGGCCATCAGTGCTCACATTGTAAGTGGTGTACTCGGTCATCAGTGCTCACATTGTAAGTGGTGTACTCGGCCATCAGTGCTCACATTGTAAGTGATGTACTCGGTCATCAGTGCTCACATTGTAAGTGGTGTACTCGGTCATCAGTGCTCACATTGTAAGTGGTGTACTCGGCCATCAGTGCTCACATTGTAAGTGGTGTACTCGGTCATCAGTGCTCACATTGTAAGTGGTGTACTCGGCCATCAGTGCTCACATTGTAAGTGGTGTACTCGGTCATCAGTGCTCACATTGTAAGTGGTGTACTCGGTCATCAGTGCTCACATTGTAAGTGGTGTACTCGGTCATTAGTGCTCACATTGTAAGTGGTGTACTCGGTCATCAGTGCTCACATTGTAAGCGGTGTACTCGGTCATCAGTGCTCACATTGTAAGTGGTGTACTCGGCCATCAGTGCTCACATTGTAAGTGGTGTACTCGGTCATCAGTGCTCACATTGTAAGTGGTGTACTCGGCCATCAGTGCTCACATTGTAAGTGGTGTACTCGGCCATCAGTGCTCACATTGTAAGTGGTGTACTCGGCCATCAGTGCTCACATTGTAAGTGGTGTACTCGGCCATCAGTGCTCACATTGTAAGTGGTGTACTCGGCCATCAGTGCTCACATTGTAAGTGGTGTACTTTATACTTTAAATAAGCAATCCTCCTAATGTCACAAAATATAACGATAACAACATAACTCTCCAAAATTATTAGATCGTTTAACGTTTGCAACGCTTATTAATTTTAAAGCGAATATGCACGATTTTATCAAATATTTATGAATGTATATAAAATGTTTAAAAAAACATATTATACATATATTTCAATATAAATTAAAATAAAAGTTTAAAAAAAAACATGTGTCGAAAAAAGCAAAATAAGCCAGATATTTAATTCTGAAATCGAACATTTCTGTACAGTCGAATTCGCCAGCATGTACGATGTGAATCTAAATTTAGTTTTACGGATCATTTTAATTTCCTGCAACGATATCTATTCATACGACACACGAACACTCACTCAATAAAAAGACGAATGCTTCGGTTTTTGTTGGAAAATATGTACGAAATATCTTCGTCATAATCGGCTTGTGGCGCTAACTTGTCTTTGCCTCATTTTATGAAATTCGTCTTCAATGTATAATATGATTGCCTATTCTGTGTTATTGTAACATATTTTTATCAATATATTATAATTTGACACATATAAAATCGTGCATACTCGCTTTAAGATTTTTTAATCGTCAAGCGATGCATGTAATGTACATTTTCGAGCATAGTAAATGTCCAGTATTACTGAGTCCTCGAAAATATATTAACATCTGCGAACATTTGCAAATCTGAAACAATGGTTTTCCTTTTTTCAATTAACCAAAACGTGACAATACCCGTAAAGATGATACAAATAGCGCGTTTACATCCAGGGACAAATACTTCATTGAGTGTGTGTGGGAAACAGTCGTAAGCTACAATTTTATCACGGACTTTGATTTTATATTTACTCATTTATTCTCAGATGGTCGCAATGTACTAGCATCGAGTAACTCTATTATACTATGTCAAAGCAAATCATAAATCAGTTGAAACAAAAATTATTAGCCACCCTCCCTGGAAACTTGATCAAAATGGCGAACTTATAATCAACAATAAGAAACACCAAATAAAGGGGCAATATCTGGGCCTAAATGTATAACCCAGTCATGGCCAACATAGGGCTTTATCACACACGAAGTGCAACTCGTCTTTGGTAACGCCACCTCAGAAACATCCCAAATGAAAAAGCAAATGATACAAACTATTTCCTTAACAATAAATCATGGCTTCGTCCCGAATGTCACTCAGCAAGAAATCAATACCATGAAGCAAAATTAATTCTAAATTACGTGCAGTTAATGAGAAACCCCCGAAAACATATTGGAAGATCCTTAAGGGAAATAAGGCACACAAAAACAGCTCTCCATTACTTTTACGAATACGAATACTCTGCCAATAAGTGCACTTTGATACATTTTGAATTGTCTGCATTATTGATTTACATGCGTGTGCAAAATTACATACATGATGATTGTTTTGAGACTCACCTACTCTATTTGTTTTAATAATTGCTTGATAAATGATTGAGAAAATAATTCCTAATTGATGTTGACTTAATATCGTGAATTGCGATAAATAACTATGATTATAATAAATATGTCTAAGATTATAAATACGGATAATTTTATTGATTGTTAAATCATTTATATCATGATGCTGATGTATTTACTAGAAAGGACTTTGACTGTGTTTATAAGATTACTAATACGTACGTAGTACGTAAAATTGACAAATGGACTTACATCAGTGACATCACTGATATGATAGAATACTGATATAACGTTATCATATTTAGTATGTCAATTACTTTAACAGCAACCTTTCTAAAGTAAAGCAAACTAGAGACGGATATAACAATGAAGCTGTTGATGTTGATGTTTGGTGCAGTGTTCGTGGGGCATGCTTTTGCTGTCCCTTCCTGGCTCAGCTTAAGGGACAACGACAACACAAATGTTCCTATTGCTGCCAATCAGGGTAAGATTATAAGAAGTGTCAAGATGTCATTCTCAAATATAAATTTCGCAACAAAAAACAACTGGTTTAGCGTATGTGTATATATTTATCGAGCAAATTTATATGGAAGCATTTATTTTAATATTAATTATATTCCGATGTGATCACAATTTACAATTAGTTATTTAATATGTTATTTAATAACACACGCGTTTTTTTCATATTTGATAGTAAACGCTCATAGGTAAATGCTAAATAACAACGCTTTAACTTATTGCGAATAGTGTTTTCAAAAAGGAAATATGTTCATTGCAAATCCAAATATAGCATTTCCAATTAGTCTATAGGTTAGTTTATAGTCCGTACACTAAAGTGCATTGTGACGGTTATAATGTTATTTGATCTTAAAATATAGACTATATTATTAGATAATCGACATATAATCACAAATGCATTTCATTGTTTTTAATGATTCTTTTTTATACATAAGAAAAGGTTGGAAAGTGCTTTTTCCGAAGAGTGAAATTTATTTAATAATATCTGCATCGATATTTTTTGTAATCATAAAATAAATATAAGAGTTTTCTTATCATTCACAATGTATAATCATTTTGAATAGCTAATAAAGCGACAATCAATTGTTATCTTTTAAACTTTTAATGACCCACGTATAATTTGATGAACATGACAAGATATCACAAATCATATCGATGAATTTGTTTAAGGACAAGTTAAGCAAACGTGTTTATTTAATATTTATGAATTCTGCTCTGATCATAGGCATTACTGAATATGTTTGCTCTGCCTTTTTAGCTGATTATTTTTCAATTTCAATAAGATAAAAAGCGTGCATTTATGAGTCAAATTTATTTTCTAACTATACAATTATTTAGAGAAAAAATAATATGCTGATCTAACACAATGTGTCAAAAGTGCAACCAAATGAAACATTTATCAAATAAAATAATTATGAATAGCATAAGAAGAATTATCCGTGACAATGTTAATAATATCAAATACAGCTTAAACAAATACTTAAGGCCTTGACAATCAGCTCTGAATTGTGACGTTGGTCAAAAGTATGGCCTGTAAGGTAGTACCGTGGATACACTGCATTTAAAACGACTCGTACATTTTTACAGGTTTTTATGTTCCTTTAAAGATTCATTTCATGGAAAAGTTGTAGAGCGGTCAATTTCAGAAAATAAAGAAGTGAAACTCCAGCTGCTGGAGCAGTTTTGCATTTTCATTATAAACAATTAGTTGGTCCTTAATTTAAGGCAAGTGACCAATTTCCAAAACAGTACGAAACAGCAAAATACAAAACAACATACACACATACAGGAATAAAGCTGGGGTCATCGCCTTGGAACGGTCAATGCAAAGCATTGAGGGGTTAAACCGGTTTAAGAGCGCTCAACCTATCTCACACTTGGCGCAGTAATATTCATGATACATATAATTGTAAATAAGATTTAACCTTAAAGCATTGCAACTCAAATTAAACAATAATAAAAGGGAATTTAAACGCATTCAATTTAATTACCATTTAATTACTCAATGGTAGAAAGGAGACCAGAGCAACAGACTTATAACGTTTTGAGGAACGATGAAATGATATCATGAAAAAGTGTCAACTATATTCCTTTTTTTTTTAAATCGATTTATGAATATAACATCATCGTTTTTAAAACACAAAAATGGAAATTGAAGGTAACAATTTGGTTTTATTGTGTATTAAACCGACTCACACTGGTAAACACAATTGCCAAATCAGCAATAAGTGGTCATGGTATAGCCCTATTTTGACAAGATTTTCACTTTTTACCGAAACAACATGGGCACTGAAGATAGCCACGCGATAATTTTGTGTGACAAACCGACTTCTACAGATCAACAATAACGTTCAACCTAAGTTTTAAATCGCTTGTTGCAAGATCCTGTTTGACAGCGCATAATACCTTTTCTGACAATTTAGTAATATATTTAAACCTTTGACCTTTCAGATTTAAGATGCGCGGTTTTGCGCCTGACACACCGTATCCTATAGGTGAACATTTGTTCCGATTTTTTTAAATCTTTTATTCGCGGTCAAGTGATAGAGCAGAAACCTTTTGACTTGACAATGAAGTGCTGTATTTTATGTTTGACCCCCCAAATTGACCTATGCATTAACACGATTTTGCGTGAGAAAGACCGTCTCATGCAGATAAACATATGGTCCAGGTTATTAAAAAGTCCTTCAATGAATGATCACATATGAAGCTGAAAATCGCTATTTTGACATCAAAGTGCAGTCTTGTGACATTTAACATAGTGCAGTCGTATGTTATTTGACACAAATATTGACATTGACAATAAACATAGCCGCGCGGTTCTTGTCACGACACAACGTATCATATATGGGCCGTGCTCTATAAAAAGGGGGTTTAAGGCATGTGCGTAAAATGTCGTCCCAGATTAGCCTGTGCAGTCCACATAGGCTAATCAGGGACGATACTTTCCGCTTTTGTGATATTTTTCGTTAAGAGAAAGTGTCTTCTTAGCAAAATTCTAGTTCAGGCGGACTGCTTAAGCTAATCTTGGACGACATTTTTCGCACATGCATTAAACCTTTGCATGCTGGGAAATTTGTCGTCTGCTAAAATGTCGTCTGCAGAATTTCTAAAATTAGCATTTTCTTCGATTTTTTTCAAAGAATACTTTCAGAATAGCAAACAGTTTGGATCCAGATGAGACGCCACGTTCTGTGGCGTCTCATCTGGATCCAAACTGTTTGCAAAGGCCTTTAAAATTCGGCTCCAGCGCTTTAAGGGTTAAACCCTATTCACGCCGGGTATGCGGATACTTTGATAACAGATGGCACTTCGATACCAGATAACAACAAAAGCCACGCGCGAGAATTGAGTTCTTCAGCTTTTTTGCATTTATGTTCTGTTCATTTGGTTTTCAGACACGTAACATTGTTTGGTCGATTAATGGAATAGTACTTCGTATTGCGGAGCAAAAAAGTTGTGAGAAAAACAATGGCTTATAAAAAGAGATAACATTTAATCGATAATCGTCATTAATTCGATGATCAGTATGTATTTCAACAAAATCAAAATACTTGGAAATAGATAAAGAACGTGCCAACTAATCGAAATAAACGATCAATATGTCCATTAATGTTGCAACATTTTAAATTTTAGTTGAATACGCATTTGAGGAAATTCAAATGTTTTAAGAGTCGGATGCCAAAATTTTCATGGACACTTCCTTTACCGATCATCTCAAAGACAATGGCACTTCGATTCCAGATAACTTTTTAACAGATATAACACACTCTATTTAGTGATCAGAAATGCAGAATTTGCTGTGGAATACTGCTATAGTAAGCAGGCAATAAATAAAAAAAAATATGTACTGACGTCAATTAAAAACGTGAAAAGGGTCTATTACCGAAACATGTTCTTATCCCTTTGGAATATGATAATAAAATAGAAAGGAATGTGTAAAGCTCAATATAAAGGGAGTTTTCCAATCTCTTATAAATTTGTGGCTACGCATTACTATCGTCTTCATGGTGCGATTCTAATGAGCACCAATGACAAAGGATTTTATGAGGTGTATTGGCCGCTGTAAGACCCCTTTCTCCCCTTATCTAGAGTCCTGCTAAAAGTTCAATTGAACACAGTCGTGTTGATCCACATGATCCGTTTTATTTTCAATTGTCTTAATCTCAATTACCACTTAAAAGCAAGTTTATTATTTAGTATTTAGACAAGTATTTTCGGTCGTCACTTGAAATATATTACTTCAGAAATAAGCATTTGAATCTTATTTAAAATTTGCACTTATAATGTTTATAATATAAATTAAAAGTAATAAGATTTTTGAAAACGAACAATGTCAGTGGTTATATTTTACATGTGTATGTAGTTACGCTATGCATAGATTCAAAATGTGTCGGACTTGACAATGCAAATTGATTCGTACTTCAAAGTGTTTTGGTAAGACTAGCCATAATATACATAAATGCATTTCAGGAAGAAGATAAAACTCGGTTATCAGAGTGCCCAATTTGTTGAAAGTCTCTGTTATCCGAAGTGCCCTATATCGGGAATCAAAGTATCCGTAACTTCATGAATACCACTTATTAAAACATGCTATATCTTCGTTTATATTTCATTTAATACTATCAAAATTTCAGTATTTGAAGCACGGTGATTACTCTACATGCTGGAATATCAAACAATTCCTTGCAATATTTCTAAGTAGTTTTATTTTGTTGAAATGTTTACTGTTCATCCAGTTAATGCTTTTTTCCGACCGAATTTTCTATTTTTGGGGAAAAAATCTTCCATTCTTCCGTGAAGTTTTTCTTTGCAATAGAAAAGAATACACCATTTATAAACTCGATCATGTGCCTTGTCTAAAAAACTAACCTTTATGGTGTAACTTAAAAAAAAAAAACTGATGAACTTACCTTTCGCGCGTTGCTTTTGTTGTTATCTGGCATCGACGTGCCATCTGTTATCAAAGTATCCGCATACCCAACACATGCCACCACACACCGTATCATATATGTACTTTTTAAGTTTAACATTATTTTCGCTCAAAAGATATTATTCCATAGTATGTGACTTATCGACCGTTTTCAAATATTGTTACATCTTTAAATCGGCTTTTCAATCGCAAGTCATAAAACTCATTAAGGATACCATTAATAAAAAAATATCAATCGATGTCTGCCGCAATTGGAAACATGTGCAGCTTAATAGTAAAAAATAAACGATTGAGACACATTTGAAACACTCATTATTAAAATAAGAAATCCTGAGCATCAGTACATATCATCTGAACATGACGTGTCTTCTAATCTGACATTATTAGCAGTTCACACAATGCTACAGTATCATATCTGGTGTTGTTGCATTAAGTATGATTGCCTTTTATTTAATTATAAGCCAAACGTCTCAAAAAAAGAACAGTTGTTCGACATTTCCACATATAAGTCTTGTTCTGAGAAAGCTGGGCTTAATTATGTGCGTAAAGTGTCGTCCCAGATTAGCCTGTGCAGTCCGCACAGGCTAATCAGGGACGACACTTTCCGCCTAAACTTGATTTTTCGGTAAGGAGGGACTTCCTTGAAACTTAAAATACCATAAAAGCGGAAAGTGTCGTCCCTGATTAGCATGTGCGGACTGAACAGGCTAATCTGGGACGACACTTTACGCACCTGAATTAAGCCCAGTTTTCTCAGACACATATGTATAAAAGCACTCGTAAAACAGAGCCTTATTATGGCTGATTATATCAGTATTTACATTTGTGTATAGTTCAATATAAAGTCGTTTCTTTTCACCAAACGTTTCTATCACATTATATTAATACTTATATTCATTCTATATAGCAGTGTTACAAATTAAAAAAAGCTTAGCCTTACCGAAACAAAATGCAATTTTAACTCTATTCATCATGATCAAAATTCAGGTTTTTACTACGATAATTATAATACTTTTAAAATGAATTTTCCGACACACTAATCGTAATTCTTGTTATTTTTACACGGTATAGACTTTCGCATCCATCTTACATACAAGAAGTGAAAAAAAGTGAAAAGAACTAAGACAAATACTGTACACAAAGTTGTCCTATTTTTATATTTGGATTTATTTTGCATATTTTTTCCGATTTATTGTAACCTAATTGAGGGCGTTTTATTGTATTTCAAGTACCCGCTGCCGAATTTGCAAGCTGCCTGCAACAAGCTCGATGGGGGCGCTGCGAATTTTATGATTGCTTGGAGCGAAGATTCCCATGCGGTGCACGTGGATACACGCGGAAAATTAGCAAACACTTTTGCTCCAAGATTGATGCGAACTACGACTCGTTTGACGAATTTGTATGGGGTTTTCAATAGTCAAATGCAATAATATTGAAATGAAAATTCAGCATCATTTCGAAAGTCTCCACGTCAAATAGTGACGTTCCATGCATGCAATTGCACAAACCACTGTCTTTCTTTTATATTAGTATACATTGAAAATAAGACAATGTACAAAAGTACCGTGGATTTAATGGGTCCATAATTTTTATTGGTAGAAACCATATATTGGATCAGCTTATATGTGTGTTTTGTTTTTGTACAAGACATTGAAGTTCAAAGCGTAAATGATGCAACTAAATGTACGATGAACAAATAGCGATTCTTTAAGCAAACAGCGCAGACCCTGATGAGACGCCGCATCATGCGGCGTCTCATCTGGGTCTACGCTGTTTGCCAAAGCCTGGGTTCTTTGTGTATTCCAGGGTAAGCAGTGGTTGAATCAAACCAGCATTTGCCTCGTCGGTCACATGCAACCAATATACGAGTCATATTCCACCTCATGCTTGGACATAAAAATCGCTGGTATCAACGCTATTCTGGACTGCAATGAAGGTAGAATATAATATTGGCTTTATCAAATGTAAAAATAGTATCATTTGCATTACGAAACATAACAAAACCGATCTATTATTGGACATTATTGGTTTACATGATTTTCTTGTATTTAAGTACGATTAAGTATACATATAATGAAAAGTCGATAAACACGTGTATTGTAGTGAAATTGATTAAAATTAAGCAAGTTATTATGCACAATGATATAGAATAATCAAGCAATATGCTTGTGAACTCCCGTTAGATTTGTTTTCATCCAATTACCGGTGGTCTCTACAATACGTGCAGAACGACATTTAACTCAAAAAATGGTTAACGCTCTAATCACCGCCTTAGTGCGGTGGGTGTAAACCACTATTTTTATTTCACACTAAGCCCATCAATCATTTAGTTGGGTTAAATATATATTAAACACATAGGAATTAAAAAAGAGACACAAATAAACCAAACGTAATAAACCCAATGTATAAAACGCCCTGAACACTTCATTTAGGTCGCTGTGGCGTAATGGATATGTTGTTCGTCTAGCGACCGTGAAGTCACAGGTTCCATCCCCATTTGGGGAGCTTTCTTTCGGTCTCCCTAAAATACACCTAGTTCTGGTTCTTGTCCCAGGAAACGGACTCGAGAGCGTTTCAATAAACCCGAGGATTAAACAAATAATTAAAAAAGAAATATGTTTAAACTAACACGTCATATGTTTAATCCTAATAATTAATTCATTTTTGTAAGGAGGACATGGACACAATATGTAAAGTGAACTTGTTTTCCAGGTGAAGTGGACGGCAAGGATTTCTGCGACTTCTTGGACACAAACGGCGATGCATACACCTCACTGATGGGAATGGAGGAAGCGCGACTTCTCATCGGCCTGCGTGACACAAGGTACGTGTGTATTTTTTTCTATTCTAATGACCTACGTTTTGCCTGCAACATTATAAAAGCGTGTGTTCCCTATCAATAATAAAAGCGCTGTAGGCGCTGAAGGCCTGGGTCTAGGTTTAGTGTGACGTAAAATGCATTTACGATGTTTTGTCCGAATTTCTCCCTTTGTTTGAATTTATACGGATTGACCCTAGCGGTTGAGTGCAGAAGCTCAGAGACCGTAAGACAAGACAATAGTTGTGTATACACTACAGTGTACATAGACGGTGGAGGACAACACGATACTGGTTGTGGGAACGATAACCTTTTGTTCAACTCTACAGATCTGGTAGAGGTTCGTCTACATAGGCGGTGAAGATATACAAAAACAACAACATGGCCGCATAAAAACTGTTACTGTTGGCGTCAAATAAATCACTTCCAATAGCCTAAAAAAGCTTTCTATTACATAATTAACAGATCAGGAAAACACTCATACTTCTTGGTAATGTGTATACAAAAGAAAATCCACTTAAGCCCAAGTCTCACTTTTGCCGGTAGAGCCCCGGTTCATCCCGGTTTGCTAACGCCGGTCGACCGGCGAGGACCGGGATGATTCGTAGAAATGTTTTAACGCAGTCACACTATTTCTCGGTGCCGCCCCGGTTGAAGCCGGTTAACAGCCCGGCAGAGTCCCGGTCAACCCGGACTGGCTACGGTTTATCCCGGTGAGGCCCCGGCAGAGCCCGGTTGTCGCCGGTAGTGCCCCGGTGAAAGCCGGCAGCGTCCCGGCATAGCCCCGGTTGTCGCCGGTAGTGCCCCGGTTGAGCTCCGGTGAAAGCCGGCAGAGCCCCGGTATACCGTAAAACCGCCGGCACTCACCGTGTCTATACCGGCATCAGACCCCGGCATAGCTACGGCAACGCCCCGGTGTTACCCCGGTCGACGCCGGTAATTCCCCGGAGGAGCCCCGGTGAATGCCGGTGGCGTTCCGGTAGAGCAACTGTTTTCTTATATAACGTGGCTATACCGGGACTCTAACGGCATTCACTGGGGCGTTGTCGTAGCTCTGCCGGGGTCTGTATGGGCCCCGGTGGAGCTACGGTGCCGTCCCGGTTGTTCCCGGTGCCGCGCCGGTCGTTGCCGGTCCTTCATTGTGACTCCCGGTTCATCCTGGAGGTATTAAACATTTTAATACTTTCCCAGTGGAGCCCCGGTTTTCCCCGGTTCATCTCGGTCGTCCCCGATGGAGCCCCGGTTCATCCCGGTAGAGCCCCGGTTCATCCCGGTAGATTCCGGATCACGCAAAGGGGCTCCGCCGGCATCATAGTGAGACTGGGCCTTTACCCTGTTAAAGAACGGTGTACAGATTGTGTACGTTGTTTCACGTAGAACTTTTCGCGCTCGATTTGCGCGCTCGATCTGCGCAGTGAAATATCATATCCGGTAACGTCGTCTATTTCCGAGAATGATCATGAAAATGTGTTGTTGTTGTTTTTTCATTTTCTTTTTTCTTGAATGTCTCGTTAACGCATAATTAAATAACAATATCTTAAAATATGTTTATAAATACCAACTGTAATGTCTTCAAAAAATGTATCAGAAAAAAAATCTTCTTACTGTCTCCGTAGACACTCGTATCTTTTCGGCCTACACCGTCAAGTGAGGAACTTATTTTCGCAGGAATATGCCAACAATAAAAACTACGTCGTAGACAATGCTTAGCAATTTTGCTTCAATAATATTTTTTACACGTTTTATGACACTGTCATGTTATATAGTGATGTTCTGTATTTACAAGGCGGGTTATTGAGATCTGCGAATAACTTCTTTGATTGCCGTGAATTACCGCCAAGTGGTAAATCGGACTTTTGGGAATTCATTCATTCGTGGGTTTTGGCAGCCAGCCAATTCTTACTGTCTCAGAAATTTGTATCATTGATATGGCCTTAGGTCTACGCCCCAGACCAAAAACACCTTTATTTTCTCATATTACTCATTCTATCTTTTGATTGTTATCATAAGCTAAGTTTACAAATTTTTAGTTCGGGTTTTCTATACGGTATGTGAAAACATTTCAGTTTATATCACCTCCCCCTTTCACCGGTTATTTTAGTATGGGATCGGGTGCCAACTTAGTTGTTATCATTTTTTTTAAGGTATGATATAAATTGCAAAGTCAGTCATTAGCTCTCTTTTCTAAGGGGTGGGGGTGCTCACTTATGGCATTCGATGTCAAGCAAATGTACTATGTACTTCATCGAAGGTTATTTTCGGTAACAACTCAGTTGTTATCACTTTCAAATTCTGATATTTTTTTTCAGAATTATATCGTGTAGTTACTATATAATATTAATACAAATGTTTATTTACGATTGTAAAATGCACAAAACTACGACTACGGTTAAAGGAGCAAAATCGTATCTGTCCTTGAATGATCATGTTTTTATTTTTATTATTTCAACGATTTGCGCAAAAGTCAAGAAAGGAAACTTGCTACCTCTTTTCCAGTAGTTGTGATAAGGAATTGAAGTTATAATTTTACAATAACAATCATGTTTATACTGCAATGTAAAAGCTATTAATTATATAATGTATATAAAGTGTTGTTATATGCAGATATTGCTTGTAAACCACGACCTACACAAACCTATTGACAAGGAGGATTAAATATATTTTTAACGGATTTTTTAAATTATTTGTCCATTTCAGGGTGTTCTCCAGCATTATATCGGGTGCCATCTCCTGTGGAGTGGAAAGCCTGAGGGAGACTGCCAGCTCCTTCTCGACCAGCGCCTTCGCCAATAGTGTGAACGGCTTCTTTAACCGCATCTCCAGCTATATCTGGAAGTGATGACACAATGCTGATGTATTTAAATGACGAAATATAGGTCAATAACTTGCGGGCGTTTCTACAATTTTTTATAACATTACCTTCGCTTCAGGAGTGAAATAACGCAATACTAAATTTTGGTTTATTAAACGGGTATTTTTACACTACTTATATAACAGTGAAAAGACGCTTTTTTTAACGTAATGACGTCATTATTCCAGCAAATTTCTTCAGTAAAACTCTTTAACGATGTGAATAAACGGTGAAAAGAGCATAAAATAAAAAAGAAAATGTGTTGGTCACATTATAAATAGAATCTTAGATTCGTGGTCATTGTGTTGTCAATTTATTAAACTCGTCATCTAAATAAAGATAAATACGAGGCTTGATAAAAACTCGGCAAGCCTCGTTTTTATCTATATTTTAATGACTTGTTTAATAAATTCAATACAAAACGACCACTCATGCAAGATCCTATATATATTGAATCTTTAAAAAAAACAGTAACAATAAAGGAGTCAACATATAGAATTTAATGTCAATAAAACCAATAAAAATGCAAAAAAAATGATTTATGTATTTTTGACCATTTACTTAAATATTAGGGGATCATTACAGTGTTCTCATAGACTTTTTCCGAAGTAGACTCTCAAATTATGTCAAAATGTTTTATATTCAAAGTTGTTTTATGCACTTTTTACAGAGATTATTTAAATAAAAAGCATACGCCAATGTGTTCGTCATATAAGAAGAAAAAGCAGCTGCACTATACGCTGTCCGCAACAACATTTTTACCTAAATGGACCTTTTCACCGATTTTTTTCATGTAGTAAAGTGAGTCATTAAATGCTATAATCGAACTGCTGACACTTGGAGTAAAAAATTTGCATTTAAACTACTCGGCCATCCGTGCTCTTATTTTGATAGTGTATTGTATACGTATATTAGCATTCCTCGTTACGTCACAAAATACAACAGAACTCTCCAAATTATTCAATCGTTTTGGGTGTTTACGCTATTTAATTTCAGGTGTTTAAATTGTCAAAAGATGCATATAATGGATATTTTCGAGCATAGTATAAATGTTCCTTATGATTGTTTCCTCGCAAATATATCAACAACGAAAAGTTGCAAATCTGAAACAATTGTATCAATTTCGTCAACTTATCAAAACGTGAAAAGGTCCTTTTAATTTGCCTTGGAGACCATAACCCGAGCACAAAAGCAGATGCTGCAGGCGACGAAGACGACGATAGAAAAATCGAGTTATAATAATTCAAATATTATTTGCATTTTTACCGTGGAGTTACAAAAAGTATTTTATGTTTAAACAACATAAGTTTAAGCTTATATTCAATGTCCTTATTATGCATATTTCTTAATTACGTATAGTGTCTGTTGTTGTTGTTTTTCCATATTTGTTACGAATTAGCTTGCGTTTTGCAATTTAGCATCTATTTAAATACCAAACTCTTTAATGCTCACTATATCAACAGGCGTTCACCTGCCTGTATGGAATTTAACAAAAAAATGCTTCATTTTGTGATGATGTATCAATCGCCGTTTTTGTCGCACTGATATTTTTGTAAAAGCAATTTGTTTAGATACGATTCGAGCACATCGATTTATGGAAAAAGGTCAAACTGTCGTCTTTTATTTGGCGATCACTCGTTCCGACTTTATTACCATTATTTGAATATTGTATGTCTTATCCATACTACATGAATATCTAATACACCATTTAAAATATATTGTTTTCCAAGCGATTCCTTTAAGTGAAGGAATTATAGAAACAGAAGACGCCTGGTTCAATGTAATTATAAACATTACGCGCCAGATCATTAACATTCAATCTGAAATAATCGTGGAAACATATTAGATTCGTCTTATAAAAATAATATTCGCAAAATAAGTTACACAATAGTGGTTACATAAGGACGAAACCACTCCCTTTTCTTTGATATAAATACACGTATGCCCGTCATTTACAACACTTATCTAAAAAACCGAAAACAAGACGAAAGCATGCCAGTGTCTTCTATAGTGTGTATGGGTTAAATATGCAATATATCAGACAAGATAAGAGGGAAAACAACTTCTTGTTGACGTCGTTGGTGTTTCAATTACAAAAATTCGATTCTGACAAGAACTTTCGATTATATCAATAGTTCCAGATTAATTTATCTTACCGGTGAGATTACTACTTGGCATTGAAACATTTGTTTAATTCTAACTCTGTCAACAATATAAGGCGATGAGGTAATATTGAATGTTCAGGAGATATTGCCTTGACCGGATTCCCGTGAAAGGGAGTATGAAAAGTGTTTAGTTGACACAATAGAATTGTTGTTGTTGCAATGTTACTTCCTCAAAAAAGCATATTGAAACAAAATGTCCTGCGATAAATTGTTTATCACTATAAAATTGGCTTTCAAGCTCGTCAGCAAAACAAAAAAAAATTGTGAATGCTGATTATATTTTTGTATTTTGTTTAAATATTTAACAAGACATGCACTTCACTTTGCTCAGGTAGATGCCCTTTTGTAGCTCGCATAAGACACATTAACTGTTTCATTTTTGCAACAAACATCAAACAGAAAAAGTGGGAATATAATAAAAAATGTTGGCGTATGCATTAGGAAATATATTTGCAAAATAAAAGAGATCATTCAATAAAAATATCCACTATTTGAACAAAAATATTCTTAATTATTACATGCCATATTCATTCAACCGAAAAGAAGGTGTTGAAACATTATTGACATATCAAACATTTATTAGGAAAAAATAGTAACATGCGCAATGAATATCAGCACCTGTGTATACAAAATACCCATATAGAAGTATTAAGAATGCTGTATATTTAATACGCCTTCTATTCATTTTAACACTCTTACTTACTATTATGAGCATATTTGTGTACGCTACTTGTTGAGGTTAAAATACACAAACTCGCAATATTATACATTACAAGTTATTTATTAACCATAAAAATCATTTCAAACTCAGAGCATACGCAAACGTCTATAAGTAAACACTGAAAATGATGCAAACATATAGTTGTTCCTGGTGGTGAATAAGCGTGCTAGTCCACAATCTTGTTACAAGTTTCATCGGATATTCTGCAGATTGCAAAAAGAGTCTCATCACATGTGTGTCTATTCGTATTAACTTAAGGACAATCCGTGATGCTTAATTATATGTTTGTATTTCAGTATGTACCCATGTATCATGATCAAACATGATCCCATTTTTCATGGACGTTTGGAATTCAATAAAGGAAGTTGCAACACAATAGAAACACTTATGGCCATCCGTTCACCGGCTATGTGAAGCAAGTTAACAAGTGCTCGTACAATGCAGGACAATACATAACAAATAACACATAAAAACTAATAAGACAATTGTCTTTACTAAAATCACAAATAAGTGAATAATGTATTAAACATAGATGAGGGAATTGAGTATACACTACGATACAAACATAGCATATTCATTAGTAAAGAAAATTCGAAAATGATAAACATAGTATCAAATGCAATCGCAAGTTTATTTGTTGGACACATGTAAAGAAACTATCTAACGTCTCTTCTGAACGTGTAACTCATCCTAAATTTGAAGATTAAGTTGACTGCTTCCTACGATCAGCCATATGTTAGGAGTATACTAGTATTAGAAAACTGTTATTTCACCAAAATAAATGCTGTTGTTACTCGTGTTACTTGTTATATTAATAAAATATTCAATAATTCACTGCCTGCTTCTATCAGCAGTAATACATTAAGAACAACGAATGTATCATAGCATAATTTAATTAAGCCCTTCGTTTGAAACTTTACTTATCATCCCCCACGCTTCATGCAAAATCTACCGGTATTATCAGTGTATCATTTTATGGCGAAATTTTGAAAATGGCCAAAATACCAGTAACTTACGGTATGTGTTTTATACACGCATGTTAAACAAAAAACTTAATTTATAAAATGACTGAAAACCATGAATTCGTAATAGGTAAATACATGTTATCTACTATATTTAGAAGTTACTGCAACACAACCTTGCCTTTATGTTAATTAAAGTTCAATGTTTAACCCCGCGGAACAAAACGTTCAACTCTGTGTAATGTTTTAATTGGAACCTTGTGAGTTCGAGCTTTGTGCAGAATTCATAATCAGGTCAAAAACGTAATACAAAGTGTAATACAACAAGAGCACTTAATCGAAATGTCGGTTGCATGAAAGGCTTTAATTGAAGCAGAAGTAAAGAATATATCAAGATTCCTTCAAAATAATTCCATTGAGAGTGTCTGTGCTATTAATCTTCATTACGAGTAAAATGTCTGGAAATGCATGTATGTTGCACAGTTTTAGACAGAAGTTATAAATCAAAACTGAATCAAGTAATTCCAATGTATCAACTCGGATTTTTGTCAAGAACATTTTGTTCGAACGTTTCTTCATAATGGCCACTGTACTCGATCGGTCGGATGGTCGGTCGGTCAAGAGGACGTTTAAACCTACAACCATGCCAATTGATGATGACAGTTACTTGGCGGGAGGAGGTTGATACCTATCAGTTTAGAGATTCACAGTCAAACGGGAGCTTGTTACGCGAAATTATATTGATACACAAGTAAACAAAGTATCATTAAAATCCATATAAAAAACTCACACAAAGACTTACAATTTTGACAAAATCATTCAAACATTGGAAACTGATTCCATAAGAATTTCATAGAAAACATAACATGGAGCAGATAAAGGCATTCGAACATATAATTTTATGAAAAATGGAGTTTACAAAAACAATATTCCAGGTAATTCATTTTATATTGATTTTCATTGCTTTCTGCTTTAACATTGTATCGAATAAGAATATATCGAGGGTGCCTTGATACCTGTAAATAAGACTGTTTCTTGTTAGTGTTATTATTTCGTATTTATTAAATCCAAATCACATGTAATCAACAGCTTATTTTTTTAAACATAAGTGTCCTCGTTTTCACTCTGTTAATTTTTATTCTCTCGAAAGTTAAACGAAGTTCTAAGGTATGATAATGTTTCAGGCATAAATACACTCAAGTATTTACCAAAAAATGGCAAATATTTAAATCTTTATAGCTGTTAATATTAACCGATCATATATAATAACCCTGGATGGCAAATACATGTAATAGTCCATTATCCAATGAAAATAACAGAATCATTTTTATTGATAAAATGGTCAAACAGTTTACAAGATGAATGGCTAAAATCTAATTATCTAACAAAAAGGTCTAATATTATGTTTAACTTATTTTTGTAGCCAAATCCGTGACATCTAGTCAAGAAGAAAATGTATTAAAAGTTGATACATCTTAAACGAGATCGACAAATGTATAAAACCTGTGTAATGTATATAATACGCTGCCAAACCCATAACTGGATAATGCTTAATGCCTACATTGTAGTTTTAAACATAAATTCAATAATATTCCATTGATTTCGCTATCAATGTCACAGAGAGTTGATGATTACAATTATATGAGTTAGCACGTATATGAAAGGATCTTTAGGTCAATCCCATAAGTCAGTGAACATAAACTCATCTTGGAAATTTTAATTGCGACATTACCTTTCTTATTTCACATGCTGCAAGCATCTTATTTCTGAAAAGGAATAAAAATCCAAATAGTTAAGAAAGCATACTAAGCAAATATACATATGATAAGTGAAGTATTTTGTTTTGACCAGGATTTATTGCTCTAAATACCTTACAAATTAGAAATACAGTGTGCATAGTTCTGCAGCTGCACTTTCTCTTGAAAAGTCGTCACAAACTACCTAGTCTTGCTCAATGTATATATAAAACATATCACTATTGAGCACGTAACAAAATATAAATTAATAACTCCAAATTTCATCTCACTATAATTTACGTTCTTCATTGCAGTTTGTGTTATTCAAAGCATCATCTTGTCATAAATATGTCCATTTGGGCTCTAATTGAAATTATGTGTCATGCAATTGAGACTGGATGCAGTCATCTCTAAACCGTGCATGTGAGTTTGTGAGTACTTCGTCAAGTGAGATAATATTGCATGTTGCATGCAAGTGACTCTGATTATACAGGCTTTCTCGTTTCCTAATTGGTTCGAATACATCTTTGCTTATGTGAATTGTGTGTACTGTTAACCTTTTTCTCGTGAGAACGATTTCTTAGCTTAAAGTCCGTCATGAGTGAACGCTTTTAAACCTTATGTTTCATTATTTTAAACGAAAAAAAAGTTAATGGCCGATCTGACGCAATTGATAGAAGTTGTAGGTCCCCAATTTCATGTTCTGTCATTGCATAGTAGCAACCCTCAACACGGAAGCATTGTGATGTATCTCATACATCGAATATAATATACACAAAGAGAACCTTCATCTGCACCACCAGGAGAGAGTCCTTATTACACCATGCGGTCCTTTATTTATGTCAAGGAACCATTTATCAAACAATAAGGCACAAGATAATATACTAGACAAAATACACTGTATAGAATAGCGACAAAAACAAGCAAAAATAATAAAACTAAGCTAACCGTCTGAGAACGATCAGTGCAGAACATGAGAGGTTTTAGTCTGTTAAAAAAAGCTCAAAAATCCATACTTGGCAAAAAATAATTCATAAAACATTTTAGCACCAATATGTTTATTAAATAGCAATAACAGAATAAACTTTTCAATATAATTACCTGTTGACTAATACATAGTTGTCCTAACTTTGCATCAAACAAACATAACAACTATGTTGTGCGATTTGCGAGAGACGCATATATTGTGGCAACATGTTCACAGAGATTCAATACAAACTTGCTTTTAATAAAGCAGGTACACAACTTCTAATATATACTAACAAGTATAATTCATGCACATATTTGTATTCTGTGCATAAGTGTATGCTCAGGTAAAATCTGTAGTATTTTTTAAGTAAATTTTGCCTGGTTCAAACTTTAAAATAACTTTCCAAAATTTAATCTCATTACCATAAAGTGTTTTTCTTTTTCGATTTACTACAGATTAAACCTTATCTTCATCAAAAGAATGCTAGTCGCCCACGAACAACTCCCATTACTTTTCTCAGGTGGGAACACCCAACCAAGGAAGAAAATGTGTGAACCGTAGCCATGCACTTAGTACATTCTTCAGAATATAGGAATGACGGCCTTTATCCAAGCATATTCGTAAAAAAAAATTAATCGTATGCATAAATATACACACATACTCTTGTATACAACAACATTATGAATTTGAATTTGATGTTGCCACGTAGACGCCTTCGCTAGAACTGAAATCGAAAGCTATTTATTTCTATAAATAGCCATGCACAAACAAACTTGCAAAACCGGTGTAACGCGGAGTACTAAGAAGTCCTTACTTTGCTTCAAACTAAGAAGTCCTAACTTTGCTTCAAACAAACATAAACAACAACTATGTTGTGCGATTTGCGAGAGACGCATATAGACCATGCAAAGTATAGTAGGATAAACATCAAATTCAAATTCATACATATGGTTTCATTATCAGCATGCAAAAGTACACGCATTTTCAATCTCTAGCAAGTTACAAGTTTAAAGTTTTTGTAACTGATAATCTTTTATCTAAAGAATCTTTAACATAACCGTCTTTTGCTATGTCAGTTTTCCATCTCCCATGCCTCTTAAGACATCTTTCAGAAACGCTCGAAGTATTGGCCACATTAGTGGCTCCACTAGGTCGTAGAGAGTGTGTACCAAGGTTAAGTTCGGGACCAACTATTTCAATTTTTTAACAATGCATTCTCTTGCTCTTGTGTAACTTAATTTTTTGTCTTTCTTAATTAAAGCGGATACAGTTTTCAAACGAAAAGCTGGTTTGAACAAAAAATCGTTTGAATCTTTACTTAATTTTGCTAACGACATACATGTATATATTTTGCTAAAATACCGTATGGGCAAACTGTAGTTGTACCTATTGCGATAACAATCCATTTCTACAAATGTCAGTTTTGCTATGGCGCACATTAATAACTAAATAATCAGATTTGAATTCAACGTCTTTACAACGAAGTTCACTTACTTCATTAATAAGCATAAAACCAGCATATCCTAAAATGATCATAGCTAAATCTCTTACATCAATAACATCAGTGGAATCTTTATACATCAAACATTATGACTTTATCATTTCTGAAGAAAGTACATCTTTCTTTTGAACTGGTTTTGAACAAACACGTTTTGAAGCTTCTAATAATTGTTTAACAATGTTGTCTTCCGTTGGATCATTTACACCATTTATGGAATGAACCCATTTGCTATTGTAGAACACAGATGAAACTACGTTGTTAGATTTCCCTTGATCCATCAATTGAGTCATGTACATTGCTACTGATATAGGTAAGGCTGGCATTGCAACTAACGAATTTTCTTCACAATATGTTTTGAAATGTTCAAATGAAGAATTATATTTCTTCACCGAATTGTCAGCTTTCGATTGCATCAAATATCCAGCCATTCTGTCCGCCATTTGATTTCTTTGTTGCCCATGTAAACCCGCGTCCTCTAATCTAATCATTCAGAGTTTCTCTCAAACCAATACATGTCAAACATATGTGAAATATACATCAATACAAGAATCATGGTATGCATCTTAACGCTATCATATCAAATGATAATCTACTACCAAAACAACCGTTATTTCCCTTTCCAGGAGCCGTACAATCTCTACCAAAAATTTTACACTCTTTTTCAAAATCTCTAAAAATGCCGTCGGACGAAATCAGCATTGGTCAATAAGGCGAGCTAACCCATTTTGGGATAACAAGGGTGCATTTTGCTTTCTCGCGATGCGAATCTATCAACTGAATGTTTACCCCATGTGGTATCTAAAGCTATAAAATAACATGGCTTTATCTGCCAGTCATCTGAATCAAAACATCTACTTAAATAGTCGCTCTTTTCATTGTTTGCTCTTGGAATCCATTCCGGGCATACTGTTATATTATTTTGATCACAAAACATATTAAAATATAAAGCTACTTCATGAATATCATTTTTTCGACTACCATTCTGTAATATTGATTTTACATTTTTATTGTCTGAATACACTTTAATGTACGAATTTTATAAAGCACTACCAAAAGTATTTACTATTATGTTAACTGCTTCCGCTTCTCGCCAAGTGGAGCTGCGTGTCTGTTCTATATCAGACCATATGCCAATTATTTCTACATCTTTAACCGTATTATCTTCTTTTATACAAAAAGGATACACTCGTCACCTTCCGCCGAGTTACCATATAATCTACAACCCATCTCCACTTCCGGGGACCAAATCATACCATTTTTGCTCACTTCCGAGAGGCATCTTACAGAATCTATGTCCACTTCCGGGGACCAAAACATACCTTTTCTGCTCACTTCCGGGAGCAGTCTTATAGGCTCTAAGTCCACTTCCGGGAACCATAGCATACCTTTTCTGCTCACTTCCGGGAGCGATCTACTGGGCTCTATGTCCACTTCCGGGGACCATAACATACAAGATCTGCTCACTTCCGGGAGCAATAGTTTAGGCTCTATGTCCACTTCCTGGGACCATACCATAAACGATCTGCTTACTTACGGGAGCAATCTACTGGGCTCTATGTCCACTTCCGGGGACCATAGCATAGGCTATATGTCCACTTCCGGGGACCATAGCATACTCTCTCTGCTCACTTTCGGGAGCAATCTACTGGGATATTTGACTACTTCTGGGGACCATAGCTTACTCTTACTGCTCACTTCCGGGAGCGATAATATACCTTTTCTCAGAGACCGTACGTCAGTACCTTTACTCTGTTCGTCAAGTGCATTAAACAAATTGCTGTTTAATTTTGTTCTTTGATTTCCATGAAAATCGTAAATTTGACTATCATTTTGCCTATCAACATGAAAACAAATTTCTATAAAACCTCTTTAACCTGTGCTACTTGCATCAGCAAATATATTAAACAAACACACTTGATTGTGTTTGAAATATTTCCCACTGCTATTTAATTGCCTAGCATTTTCTTTCCAGAACGTAAGTTCGGAAATAGCTTGCTCTGTCACAATAACGGGAGCTCTCCAACTAGCCCTGGCATTTATGCAATTGTATAAATGTCTTGTTAGCAACCTAACTTTGGTTTCCAATAACACTCTGAAAGGAAATGATCTGCCCTACAATGCTAGCTACGAGTCTTACAGGCAATATTGTTTCGCTCGTTTGATGAATTTGATAGATCATCGAATCAATACTTTTCTCTAGTCTAAACACTCTGTTTTCAGTAATGAACAGTCGATTTGTTTGCATATCAAGCACACGCCCTAACCATTCTTCTCTCTGAGAAGGAATCCAATTACATTTATCTTCGGCCAATAAAAATCCAATCTCCACCAGGTTATTTCTTGTAAATATACTAGCACATAATGCTCTATCATATTCTACATTTCCACCAATACCATCATCCAAAAACATAACTATTTTCAGTCCTTTTGATCTAAGGAATGCTACTACAACTCTAAGAAGTTTAGTAAAAATATGACCGGCTGTTTTTATGCCGAATGGAAGCGAATTAAACATATAATAACACTGCTCATTATTGTCTTGATAGCTAAATCCTAAATATGTTCTATGTTCATTGAATATATCAATGTGATGATATGCTCCTTTTATATCGAAAATAAAAAGGAATTTTTCTCAAAACAAAGCTTCAGCAACTTTAATATCGTCAAATTTTACATTAAACTGGTGCAAGTGTGGTTAATATATACAATCTAGAACTAATCGTGGTTTCCCTTTCTTATTAAATGCTACTGTAAGCGGATTAACAATATGTGGAATATCGTTACATTTCGAAACAACACCGTTCTCTAATAAAGCTTTTATTTCGCTTTCTACAAATACTGAATTTTCTCTCGCAGAGTAATTGTTTCTCATCTGAGAATGTTCGGGAACAGTTTTAGAAGGAAGCTTGCATCCGTCACTTACTACATCTAAAATGAACTTACTATCAGTAGCTTCTTGCCACTTTGCCACGTGTGCTCTCGGTCTACCTATCGGCGAACCTGCGGTATCAATCTCTGTCATAGGATCCTTTTGACCCTTATCAGTTTTTACAACTTTAAGTACGTTACCGTTTTCCGACGGAATCGGAACAACCAATCTTTTGTGTAGCGGTGTCTAAAACATAAAATTACTTATCTTATTGTTTGAGCTGTTTGCTGAACATTCAGCTGCTCCTTTCCAATGACACGGCTTTCCACAAGCGGAACATATCCCTGGGCGCCTCAATGACTGTTTCGTCGACGCCCCTTGGGATGCATTGTTGGTTGAAACTACCGGCTTCCGGTATGGCCAGTTGCGCGTGCCTCGGGATTTTCTCGATCTCTACGCTTTCAGATTCATGTTTGCCTGCGCCTTTGCCCTGTACATCCGCTTTTCGTCTTCGGAGTCAGATGCTAGCGGGTTAGGCTCGTATTCGCTCACGAATCTCCAACCCAACTCTGATTCATCAGCCAATCTGATTAATTTCTGGCGATGAAAACCAGTGCTTTTACTGCAAAAACAAATGAATCGCATTAGACTCGTCAAACGGTTATACATAAATATATGTTATGTATACAACGCAATAAAGTATTGAAATTTTCTCCTAGTAAGTAGGATATACATTTTCGTCAAATACTGACCTTCTGCGACTTTGTGTCGCGTTTCTTCGAAATTTCGATTTTCCAACAAATGTTCTACTTCATCAAGCGCAAAATTTACTTGCGCATTGTGCTTAAATTGTTCTTCATTTGATTTTCTTTTAAACGATGGTACGCCAGATACTAAGCTCGAAATTTGATTTAATTGAGTAACGTTAGTTTGTGCACTTATCTGTTCAACAATGCGTTCCATGTCATGAAGCAGCGAATTCTTGTGCTCTTCTAAAGAACCTTTCAACTTTTCATCAACGATATCGCTATTAATATTTATGTGCTCCTTCATTTTCGGTTCACGATGATGCCACGTAGACGCCTTCGCTAGAACTGAAATCGAACCTATTTATTTCTATAAATAGCCATGCACAAACAAACTTGCAAAACCGGTTTGTTTTCTCATGTCCGTCAGGACAAAAGTACTCCGCTATACGATTTAACGCGGAGTACTAATAAGTATACTGATCAGCGCACCCGAACCGTAAATTTCTAAGGCATGATGAAATGAAACCAAAACGACTATGAGCTATAGCTCGTGTCTAATTTAAAAAATAGCTTGAGAGACATACCATCATGCAATGTAACAGTACGATCATCAACGAGCAAATCAGGATGACGTCTAAGGACGTTTTTACATGTATACGTATGAATAAACAATTTAATTCTGACAAAGTAACAAATTCATATCACTATAACTGGAAATATTTTGTGTACAGAAGATATTGCTCAAATATTGCACGTTTTGTTTCTTTACGTTATTATCTTAAAATGGTATATTTTTCAAGTTCGAAACAGTCACATCTTGGTGTTATGTGGTACAACCGTGGCAATGCACCTAATAAAGTGATACGAATATAGAGGTCTCAAGAAATCCTCAGTATTCTTGAACAATGACTCAGTGACATCTAAAAGAACTTCGAAACATGCCACATACAACTGTAATGTACACTTTTTATGGGAAATATTTGCAACCGTGTCATGCGTGATCAACAATATCTTTTCTTTGGGAAATTTTAACACGCTTTCATTACGACACACCCATGTATTGTAATTGAGAAATGTGTACCGTTGAACGCGTCAGCATCCGTATTTTCATTAATGTGCCATTATGCATTGCATATGTCTGATGCGCTCCCGAACATTCTGTGATCCGACCGACAATACCGAAAAGAAGTTATGTATGAAACATATTCAGTATTTAATAAGATCTTTCTAGAAGGTCTTAAACTCTTGTAAATGTGACATACTACTCACGTTGTTCGTTTGCGTGTCAGTAGTAAAGGTCAGTAGAAACCAAAAAAGCCATCCACTTTAAGACACTGCTTCCTGTATCTTTATAAATGAGATTTGTTATTTGATGCAAATATTTTACTGAACGAATCATAAAATGGTTTGTATTGGATTTTTAACATGTTGACTTTTAGGAAATGCTGTTTAAAGGAAGCTTACGCTTGGCTGACATTTATTCAGTGTAACAGATTTCAAATAGAGAACTGCATCACATTTATCTAATGTAATATACAAAAATGAAAAATAGAAAATTAGATCGTTTTTACAGTACAATTATTTCGTAGTATGTATTGTCGTATTGACTACGAATTGCACTATACATATTTACTGGCTATTGTTACAGTGAAAAGTCGTGCACAGCATAAATACTCTGCAAATGTGATTACACATGTGCTTCATTGTCCTCGAGTTATTTGTATGTATATTGCACATTTAATGTTTTACGCGCTGTAAGTTTGGAGTATTCCAAGAGTCATGTACATATGTTGAAAATGTCCATATTAACAAATAATTCATTTCTGTCCCGATGTACATAAAGAATAAACTCAATAAACGCTATATTGTTAGCGTGTTTGAGAATAAACTCAATAAACGCTATATTGTTTGTTTTTTTGTTGTTTTTTTAAACCTATTTATTTAAGCTCGATTGCGTAACAAGTTAAAGCTTATATGAAACGCTCTCGAGTCCGTTTCCTTGGTGTCTATGGGGGAGATCTAAAGAACGCTCCAACAGTGGGGATCGAACCCGTGACCTCCCGATCGCTAAGCGGACACCATGTCCACTACGCTACTGCGATCTTTTTATTTCCCACGCTATATTGTTAGCGTGGGAAATAAAAATGGACTGTTTAAAGCTTTATGTCATCTTACAATAGAAACAAAAACAGTTACTGTAAAGGCATATTATGCTGTTGTTGGCAATGCCGAAAGCTTCGAGAAGATTAATGGAAATTGATGTATAAAGAAATACTCACATTCAGTTCTTTCACAGATGATCTTTCATTTATACGAAATTATTCTACAATATATAAACGTTAGCAGTTGATTTGCAATCAATCAAGCACGAACGATTGCTTGGAAAGAAGATGTACTCCTTCATTTATATCGCATCGATAATGGGCCTTTCTTCGAAAATGTGTGCGACGTAAAGCAAAACATGAACGTATACTTAGCCATGAACGTACATTACATTTTTATACAAATTATTAGCCTGTCTGTGTAATTGTCGAATATATAATGTCAAACCAGAATTAAGTTCTCGTTTAAATGCCATACATTGTAACAGTCCAATTATTGGAAACAAAAATAAACTAAAAGGTCTATAAGCGCAAACATGAAATACAAAGTTGTTTACATTTTTTACAAACTCATTAAAGTAATTAATAGTTACAATAATTTATAGTTACTGAAATGTTACTTTTCATTTCTGATAATGTATGCTTACCAATGAACTTGTATTAATAATGTATTAAATCGCCCTATTGGTGCAAAAAGTCACCATGTGCCTTCGAATTTCAATGTCACATGGTACCATTTGGCACCAAGGGGGCGCAATACTTGTGCCATTTTATGAATTTGTGGAAAATATAATGCCAAACGAAAATTTAAGTTTCTTTTGAGTGTCAAACGTTTTTAAGTTTCGACTTATTTGAAAAAATGACTCATTTTAGTACTTAGTTTACAATTGCAGAACGGTCTCTTTAACCTTCGGATATTGCACATTTGCAATATGTTCTCAATATAAGACGACTATGAATATTTGAAGTAAATATACTATTTACTTTTTAAGCAAAAGAGGAATCAAATGCATCACAATCTTTAAAACATAAAAAAATTGAACACGAATTATTTATAACTGATTGTCATTAATTGACATTTTAACTCGCCAGTTTAACGACTGATATAGTAAAATGTCATTTTAAAAAAGTAACTTAAATTAGATCATTATAATGTAACATGAAAATATGCTTTTCTATTGACGTGTTTCACACTTGTCCTCAAACTTTTTACGAACATCGACGACTCAATCACATGTACACTACGAGTAACTTATGTGTGTCAACGAAAAATATTGTTTGTACATTTTGTTAACAGTCTGCATCTAAGTTATTTCAATAGTATTGAGCAAACGTCTGTTGTGAAAAATGAAAATGTGCCTGTATATTTATCGTATTAGAATTAGTTTTAGAAAAAAAGATAAAGCGACATAGTATGTTAAATAGTTATATAAGACACATAACTAGTTCATTACCATTTTGCTCGGCTTTCATACAAATACCTTCCATAATAAATATGTACTGATATGTAACTATTTGTTTTTGATATAAAAGGTTCATAGATTAAATATGTCAAATACGAAAAAGGAAACAAACAGCATCCGTTGGGACGTCGCACGGAATACATGCAATTCTATCTGGGACAAGAACTTGAACTTGTATCAAATGTATATTCTTGGCGCTTATAACTTTCCATTGATCAATATGAACTAGCTCCGGTGGGACTTGTGGCGTCCATAGACAACGCAATACATTGACATCAAAACATGATACAATAATAAACTGCCCATCTGATAACCACTGTCCTCTCCTCAAACAAAGAACACGAGGAGCGTGTTAAACTACTCATTTACGGCGCAAACAAGAATTGATCTTGATCACAGAGGTGTTTCGTTCGCGCGTCAGGTGCACAGACAGGTATCATATTGTAAACAAATCGTTATAAATTCGTGTTACCGAAATAACTTCAAATCGAAAACAAATTATTGAATACCATTTTATATTATTGTCTACACTTTAACTTCAAGCTTCGAGATATTATAGATCTATACAGAGTACACCCAATTTGTGAATCCACGTTCTAATCATGTTTAAGTATATCGTACATGATGTACTTTGATGTTTATACTTATGAAAACACAAATGACTTCTGTGCATTTTTCTTTTTGAGCGTGCTTCTTTGGCGATCCGGTATCTACATATTTCGTAGAATAGAACCGAACAAGACTGAATGACCAATTATTTGATGGCTTGTAAGTCGTCAAAGTCAGCTCTTAATGAAGCTGTAAACTTGGTAAAATCGTATCACAACGAGGAAGCTTGTTAGGGATAAAGATCATTACGACCATCCGCTGGCTAACATAAAAGTCTGGGAATCGGTCAATGTAACAGTTTTATGACCCGCGATCTATTTTACTGCGTATGCGCAATACAACTGGGGGATACAGACACTTAATTTCACACGAGGGAGAAGTTAGGGTATCGTACACATATATATTGGAATACGAGCGATGTAAGCATTATGTAAATGAGTTGTAAAAAGATATCTTCTTAGTTGCAAAGAAATATCTTCTTAGTTACAAAGGACTGCAGTCGCTGAACGGCCTTTGTATGAAATTGAAACGGCACGAGCTTATAATATAATAGTCAATACTAGTTTCAATTTTACAACTCCCAGCTATATCTGAACCTCCGGGGCGCTATGCATTTATAAACACGTGTTGTTCATGTATTTATACTTATATTCGCGGTATTCATACAATGCTACCACAGTATAATATATACCTTGAAAAGTTCAACGGACTATAAGTACACCAAGGTATTGCATTGTATAATCACTTGTTTTTGGAATGTTATAATTTGCAATTAAGAAATAAGTGGCATAAACAATAGCCTAAATGTCGCCGATGATTGTGTCGTATTTCCTCTTTGTTAACAATCATTCGCGTAATAAAGGGATGCAATTCGTTTTCAAAACTACTCATATAAAGCAGGAGTAGCAGGCCCGTCAAACAAAATCTGAATGTTTGTGTTTGAAGCCTATTCAATTCTAAGCATAGTTGTATATTTTTCCTTATATTGTTAATAATCGCTATTGTAACTAGTGTAACAAGTCGAGACGATGTATCTGGCTTTGGATTTTTACTCCAGGATATCCTTGTGAAAACAAGTAAATATCCATATACATTGCACATCATTACTTACAAACATGTGTTGTTTTGGTAAAACAAACTTCTAACAAATATAAGTATCACATTTTAAACATGAAATATTGTGTATCCATGTTCATTCGCAAAACGTCCAACATCCTTCGAAACACGAAATATGTTTGACGACCAACAAGCATAGCTGTGTTTTATTTATGTAATACTACTGTTTTGAATTAACACGCCACCAGATCAGATTTTCTTCCCGGAAAAACGTTAAAAATGTAGATTTTCTCTGGCACATGACATAAATTATAATGTTCTCATAGAACATCTTTCATTACCAAGAAACGCAGTAATTTCTACATGGATACAGCAAAACCTTCCCATGCGATATGACTTTTAATCGACCGTTGCAACAAACAGACCGATTTGCATGAACACCAAAGACCGACATTTCTGTATGCTATCCGATACTAAAACAGAGATCATCCTATTCTATGGATGGATGAAAAGAAAAGATTTATTACCATTTGCAAAGTGGGTCAAATGGAAGTGGATAAAATAAAAACATATGCGAACATATCTACGTGCGAATATTACAGCTATGAAGATTTTATTATCATGTTTTGGAAATATGGCTGTATAGCATTTGCGTAAGAGTATTGTGCCTATTTGATATACCTTATTTGCAGATTACTAGTCACCATAACACACATTTCGTGGAATGATAATGAATGCTAACAAAATTAAATGATAACAAGGGCTGTTTGTAAAACATTCATGCCCCCATATGGGCTCTCCGTTGTAGTGACAGCCATTGTGTGAATATGTTTTTTGTCACTGTGACCTTGATCTTTGACCTAGTGATCTGAAAATCAATAGGGGTCATCTGCGAGTCATGATTAATCTACCTATCCAGTTTCATGATTCTAGGCATAAGCGTTCTTCAGTTATCATCCGAAAACCATTTTACTATTTCGGGTCACCGTGACCTTGACCTTTGACCTAGTGACCTGAAAATCAATAGGGGTCATCTGCCAGTCATGATCAATGTACCTATGAAGTTTCATGATCCTAGGCATAAGCGTTCTTGAGTTATCATCCGGAAACCATTTTACTATTTCGGGTCACCGTGACCTTGACCTAGTGACCTCAAAATCAATAGGGGTCATCTGTGAATCATGAGCAATGTACCTATGAAGTTTCATGATCGTAGCCATAAGCATTCTTGAGTTATCATCCAGAAACCATTTTACTATTTTGGGTCACTGTGACCTTGACCTTTGATATAGTGACTTGAAAATCAATAGGGGTCAACTGCGAGTCATGATCAATCTACCTATCAAGTTTCATGATCCTAGGCATAAGCGTTCTCGAGATATCATACGGAAACCATTTTACTATTTTGGGTCACTGTGACCTTGACCTTTGACCTAATGACCTGAAAATCAATAGGGGTCATCTGCGAGTCATGATCAATGTACCTATGAAGTTTCATGATCCTAGGCATAAGCGTTCTTGAGTTATCATCCGGAAACCATTTTACTATTTCGGGTCACCATGACCTTGACCTTTGACCTAGTGACCTGAAAATCAATAGGGGTAATCTGCCAGTCATGATCAATCTACCTATGAAGTTTCATGATCCTAGGCATAAGCGTTCTTGAGTTATCATCCGGAAACCATTTTACTATTTCGGGTCACCGTGACCTTGACCTTTGACCTAGTGACCTGAAAATCAATAGGGGTCATCTGCGAGTCATGATCAATCTACCTATCAAGTTTCATGATCCTAGGCATAAGCGTTCTTGAGTTATCATCCGGAAACTATTTTACTATTTTGGGTCACCGTGACCTTGACCTTTGACCTAGTGACCTAAAAATCAATAGGGGTCATCTGCGAGTCATGATCAGTGTACCTATGAAGTTTCATGATCCTGGGCCTAAGCGTTCTTGAGTTATCATCCGGAAACCATCTGGTGGACAGACATACGGACATACATACGGACGGACGGACCGACATGAGCAAAACAATATACCCCCTCTTCTTCGAAGGGGGGCATAAAAATTACATTTAAGAATTATTAATTTATTATCATGCTTTATTATACCTTTACTGTTTTTCCTTTTACCAAATTAAACACTGCCCTTGTGTTTGATTATATTGAACACAAAATATATGGGATTCAATAAACAGATTCAATATACAATGACTGCACAAATATCCTTGTTATGCTGTTAATGCAAAATGCATGTAGGTTATAACAGAAGTTTTTGCGTCATTCCATAGTAAACTTCATGAAACAATTTAACGAAAACATAGCATTTACATTTTAACAAAAACATTCTGATACATTCTGTAGAAGTTGTTAACTGACGTGACATTTTATAATGTTGCAAAAATTCATTAAGCCAAACAAATGAATACAATGGGTCAGTCAAAAAAGGAAGCCGCAATAGACTCTTAAAAAGGCAACTTTAAGAACACTTTATTGGTTCCTACCATTACACAGGACACTTTTAATAAATGTTCATTAATTACCCTGTATACAACCAGTTTCAAACTAAACAGAAAAAAATAAATAAAGAATTGAAAAAAATCTTTTTTTTGAAAACTGTCATTTTATATGTTTACAAACAAATCTACATTTTCATTGGTCTTAACTATAATAGTAGCTAGAAAAAAAATGGAATGACAAATATCGCCTTCCATGGATTTTAAACCTAGGACCTCTGGAAGCAATCTAGTGTGCTACTATTGCGCAATACAGGCTTTAGCATATAGAAACAGATTATTAACTCGATGTTAGGACATATATTCCAAAATGATAAGGCAAAGCATTACAAACCCTTTATTATTTTACCAATTTTGAATGATGATTATCAATTAATGAACAAATTTTTTTAACATTCTTTAAAGTCATGAAAGTAATTTTGCTTGTTTAAAAATAATGTTGACATTCTTTTTTTAATCTTTAACAATACTAAATATATTTAAACAAGAGATGTGTTTGTCAGAAACACAATGCACCCTACTGCGCCGCTCTGAAGCCATAAATTTGACCTTTGACCTTGAACGATGACCTTGACCATGACCTTTAGCCACTCAAAATGTGCAGCTCCATCAGATACACATGCATGACAATTATCAAGTTGCTATCTTCAATATTTAACAAGAGATGTGTTTGTCAGAAACACAAAGCCCCCTAATGCGCCGCTTTGAATTTTTTAGCTCGATTATTATATATGAAATATATATAGTGGAGCTATCCAACTCACCCCAGCATCGGCGTTAGCGTCTGCGTGCAAATGTTAAAGTTTTCGTACTACCCAAAAAAAATTCTTTGTCCTTTGACATATTGCTTTCATATTTTGCATACTTGTTTACCAACATGACCCCAACCTATAAACAAGAGCAGACAACTCTATCAAGCATTTTGTCATAATTATGGCCCCTTTTCCACTTAGAATATGCAGCAAATGTTAAAGTTTGCGTACTGCCCCATTTATCTTCATTGTCCCTTGACATATTGCTTTCATATTTTGCATACTTGTTTACCAACATGACCCCAACCTATAAATAAGAGCAGACCACTGTATCAAGCATTTTGGCATAATTATGGCCCCTTTTACACTTAGATAATTGAACATTTTGCTTAAATTGCCATTACTTCTTTATTTATGATCACACTTAATTATTATTACTTTGACAAAACAACACTAACCTGAATACCACAATGGATTCCACCCAAACAATACCCCACGCCCCTACCTAGAATCCCCCCCCAACCTCCCCCCCCCCCAATTTTTTTATTCAAACATCATCTTATAAATTACCACACCCCACATTATACCCCCCTCTCGCCCCCCTACCCCCCCCCCCCAAAAAAAAAAAAAAAATAATTTTTTTTTTCCTTTTTTTATTTTTGAAAGAATGTCTAATAAATTATTGAATATGAACAATTTCCCAATGATGGCTTACGTTATACTGTCAAGCACTCGAATAGTCGAGCACGCTGTCCTTTGACAGCTCTTGTTTTTTTACCTTTGACCTTAAAGGATGACCTTGACCTTGACCTTTCACCACTCAAAATGTGCAGCTCCATGAGATTCACATGCATGCCAAATATCAAGTTGCTACGTTCAATATTGCAAAAGTTATGAAGAAGGTTAAAGTTTTGGTTACAGTTTTGGAATTTATTATTTTGACATTTGACCTTCAAGGATGACCTTGACCATTCACGACTCAAAATGTGCAGCTCCATGAGATACACATGCATGCCAAATATCAAGTTGCTACGTTCAATTTTGCAAAAGTTATGAAGAAGGTTAAAGTTTTGGGACACACACACATACAATGGCAGACAGGCCAAAAACAATATACCCCCGATCTTTCGATCCGGGGGCATAAAAAGTTATGACCAAACTTTAACGAAGGTTAAAGTTTTAGGAACAAAAAATACAATGATATTTGACCTTTGACCTTGAAGGATGACCTTGACCTTGACTTTTCACCACTCAAAATGTGCAGCTCCATGAGATACACAAGCATGCCAAATATGAAGTTGCTATATTCAATATTGCAAAAGTTATAAAACTTTAACCAAGGTTAAAGTTTGTGACACACCCATACAATGACTGACTGACACAATGACAGACAGACGGTCAGGCCAAAAACAATATACCCCCGATCTTTCGATACAGGGGCATAAAAATTTCATTTCACCAAACTGTGAACATGTCTTTTTTTAAATAACCTTCCAAACAGTATTGGTCTACAGTCCCCAATATGTAACACGATCAATCATATACTTATTCCAAGAATTCGTACAACCAAGAGACAATCTGATACTAACTGGAGTCTTTCAATTAGCCACACCATCAACAAAAACAAACATCAGTGTGTTGGAGTCTCTTTTTGTTGACTATGCACCTCATGTAAGAGCCATTCCATTGCCTTCCATGTCAACCTGTAAAAGTAAACGATTGAAGAATTAACTGGTGGGGGATAAAATAAATATATGCAGCACATAATTATGTTTACTGAAAAAGGAGGTTCTTGGATCTAGTTATCATATACTTTAGTACATGAAATCACAATTCTAACAAGATGTGTTTGTGAAACACAATGTCCCCCTATATGATGCTTGACCTTGTAGGATGACCTTGACCTTGACCCTTCACCACTCAAAATGTGTAGCTCCTTAAGACACACGCATTTCAAATATAAAATTGCTAGCTTCAATATTGCAGAAGTGACATTACATGCGCAATTTTGACCCATATATTTGACCTTGAAGGATGACCTTGACCTTGACCTTTCACCATTCAAAATGTGCAGCTCCATGAGATACACATGCATGCCAAATATCAAGTTGCTATCTTCAATATTGCAAAAGTATTCATGAAATAAGCGATTTGGGCCACATATATTTGACCTCTGACCTTGAAGGATGACCTTGACCTTGACCTTTCACCACTCAAAATGTGCAGTTCCATGAGATACACATGCATGCCAAATATCAAGTTGCTATCTTCAATATTGCAAAAGTATTCATAAAATAAGCGATTTGGGCCACATATATTTGACCTATGACCTTGAAGGATGACCTTGACCTTCCACCACTCAAAATGTGCAGCTCCATGAGATACACATTCATGCCAAATATCAAGTTGCTATCTTCAATATTGCAAAAGTATTCATAAAATGAGCGATATTGGCCACATATATTTGACCTCTGACCTTGAAGGATGACCTTGACCTTGACCTTTCACCACTCAAAATGTGCAGCTTTATGAGATACACATGCATGCCAAATATGAAGTTGCTATCTTCAATATAGCAAACGTTATTGCAAAGTGTTAAAGTTGGCGCAAACCAACCAACAGACCAACGGACCAACAGACAGGGCAAAAACAATATGTCTCTCACTACTATAGTGGGGACATAAAAAGATGAAAAAGTCGTAGAAATTAAAGATTTACAAAACCACGTTCCTGTATCATTTCAATAGGGTGTGCTTATTTGTAATTAGATCAAATGTAGCTTCAAACTGATAGATATTTTTTAAATGACATTCAATTGCTAGTATCTGCAATCACTATTTAAAATATTGGTTACACTGAGGAATCAAAAATGTAACTTATTTAGCACAATTAGCTTTGAATGTTTTCTTCGTAATGGCTGGTAAGGAAATGACAAGTACTTTTTACTCACTGTAATTCTTTCACAATTTTGAGAGACAAAATTCTTACTTGTGAAGTACATGTTTCAGTTGTGTTTTTTTTGTTTCGTATTAGCAATTTTGCAGATACAATAATTTGTTTTTAAATTGTGATAGACAAGAACTTGGATTAAGGGGACAATACTGCAAGAACTTTTTAAGTTTTGTAAGACATGTATACCATGTATACCTTTAAGAAGCAAATCCTTTGTCCTCTAAATAAAAGAAGCATTTTAAAAACCCCATCATTTAACTCTAACTCATACTATCTAATCTCATAAAATCCACAAAGCAGTTTGACTGACTGCAACACTAGACTTACATCATCAGGGGAGTCTCTGTCATAGATCATGTCTGATGCAAGTTCATCATCATTTGTATCACTCTCATCATCGTCATCTTCTCCTTCATCTTCGTCTTCATCATCCTCTTCATCACATTGCTACAAGACAACAGCAATAAATCCATCAACATGGTAACAATTATTTCAAAGAAAAGGCTGCAGCATTAACCCCACCACCATCCAGACAGTGTGTTACCACAAATCGTAATGTAATCGTAAATCAGTAGCAAAACGTTGGACAATTGGCAGTATGCCAATTTCTAAAAAAGTCTCTTTATCAGCACATTGTTCGCCTTGTCTGGTCAGTTGCACAGATCATGTGATGGATTAACAGATTCATTTAAATCTTCAGTTGCAAAGTTGTATCACTGCAGGAATCTTTTCTCATAATCTTTTCCACTTGAACAAAAAAGTAATGCAGAAATATTAGAGCTTTTCATAAATACCTCTGAGGCTGTTTTTCCGATTGGCACAATGTGCTCATCTTTCTTTGCAATACTTTCAATCTGAAATATTGAAGTCAAATAAAATATACACCACACGCTAAGAAGGACATGATGGCCCACAGTGCTAACTTGAGTATTATCACCAGCTCTGATACAAAATGAACCATACAAAAAAATAGTCAACTGCTTTCTTTCCTAGCAAAGTACAGTAACTACAGGTTTTATTTGTTACTCATAAAACAATCAACTGGCACTTTACTCTTGAGAGAAACATAATGCATAAAAAGCCCTAAATAAAAAATGAAAAAAACAAGAGCATGCAAACTAGAAGAATTGATATCCCCCGCTGAATCCATTTTGTTTATTGATGTTTGCAGATGGATAAACAGGTAAATAGCTGTAAAATATCAAAGTTTAATGTTATTGTTTTTTATGGATTGCAATACTCCTCATTGATATCTCAGTGATTTTTTTGCTTTTATTTGTTAAGGTGTCCGAAAAAATAATTATTTTGAAATAAATGCAATAAATGCACTAAATCAATGTACAATAATTTTCTTGTAATTAACTCTTCTTTTTCTGCTTACGAAAATAAATGCAGCTTTGCTAACTCTTGCCTGAAATGATTTAGAACAAAAACTAGAAACAGAAAACGTTCTTCTTCCTTAATAGGACAACACTGTTTCAAATGCTGTTGGATGTATCCATTATTTTCTATGGGTATAAATTATGGTTATTTACCCAATTACGCAAATGTAATGGTCCATTGCCCTCAGGCATGCACCTGCCAGATTTTATTATCTTAATCCCGTTGTAAAAATCCATGATGGAAGTGTCACAAGATTAGCATAAAAACAGAAGTCTGTAGAATAGCGCTGTAAAATATCATACATGCCAGAAATTTTCGGGTCCACATCGGGACATTCCATTAAAAATGTAGGGACATTCAGCCAAAAAAGCGGGACACCTAAAGCGATCAATCAAGCAACCTTTTCTGTTACTTACAAATCTCATAATTTCTCACAAATATTGCCGATAAATGTGTTTACGAATTGCGTAAGTAAACAAACGTGTGCATTATGCGGATGAATCCATTTAAGACCCTGGCAACGTTCAACACGATGTGCGCACATCGAGCACTGCTTGTATTCAATCAATCATCCAGTAACACTAAATTTAGATTGATGCAATATGTACACATTTTTTTCTGAAAATCAGTCAAAAACAAAAGTACATTTATGTGAAACATCAATATCTACGTCCCTGGTATCAGTCAGCGCTCAATTTGTTTGACTTATATCACAGAATACCGCGTAATAATAGTATCTTTGGACTTTATTTAGGCATTGAAATACAAAAGCGATCTGCTTTTAATGCACTATGATGCATCTATCCATAGCAATTACTGAATTAGCGACCCCTATCATAACATTACGTGAATGGTGTGAATACCCGATAAAATCAATAATTTGCCGAGAGATCGCTGATAAGCTGTCAAAAACAACACTGGATCACTTGACTAGTAGATATGGTTTGCTAATAGGGGGCAATATAGGGATTAGCGATGGTAGTTTAAGCCAGATGGAGCTTGAATAGCGCATTTTATTGTGAACTTATAGAACGTCTGTCGCTTTTTACGAATGTCGGGACAAAATGTGTCACATTGGGACAGCGGGACAATCACCCCAAAAGCAGGACTGTCCCGCCAAGATCAAGACCTCTGGCATGTATGTAAAGTATACTGCCGAAAATTAAGAGACATTAATTATGGACATTAACCCATATGTCCCAAAATTAAGTCACGAAAATTTATTATTTTTGCTCAAAAAAGAGGTGTCCGAAAACTTTCGAGTGTTCGTAAACTTAAGAGTAATTACGGTAGTTTCTGTGATAACGCCCTGAAAAGTTAGTGACAGACAGACTGGCAGACAATGACAAAATTATATCCTCTGCATTCAGCTGGGGATCAAGATTGTGTATCCCTACACTAACAATCTAAATTGTTATG
>NC_068358.1:129954908-130007408 GCF_020536995.1 Dreissena polymorpha
TAGTAGTAGTAGTGCCTCCGTAGCTCAGTGGATAAGGCGCTTGCGTTAAAATCCAGAGGTTCCTAGTTCTATCCCGGGTCGGGGCACATACATGCCAGTCATGTTTCAGCGGAATGCTGACTGACAAATAAAGGCTTAGCTCGGCATTAAGACGTGTTTTGTTTTTATAGTAGTAGTAGTAGTAGTAGTAGTAGTAGTAGTAGTAGTAGAAGTAGTAGTAGAAGTAGTAGTAGTAGTAGTAGTAGTAGTAGTAGTAGTAGTAGTAGTAGTAGTAGTAGTAGTAGTAGTAGTAGTAGTAGTAGTAGTAGTAGTATGTTGTAAGTTAAGTCTCCAGGGATAATCTGAAATTTTAATTTTCATGCATTCATGAAAATAAACAAAATACGCAGTGAATAAGATTATCTAAATCAATGTATTTGTTGTATGTATGCAACTTTTTTTCTTAAGTGAGTTTTTTCCTATTAAGCGGTGACGCTAGATTAAAAAAATGACGATAGTTCACCCTATCTCCAGTTATATGCTATAAAGCGGATATTGTGATGTTTAACGACTTGTTTTCGGGAACATTACGGAACATTTTTGTCTCTGCAGATTTATTTTGAAGGAAAGGCAATTAATATAAAAATACGTATAATAATGTGCATTATTATCTTTCCCGCTAAAATTATTTTATGAAAAAAACAAACAAAATAGCCAAGAATTTAATTATATAATTTTACAAGAATATATATTAAAGCAAACACTATTCCGAATTCGAAGGAATGTCGGGATAGTAGTTGTAAATCAATGTATTATTTAAATGTAATTGTTTAGATTTGGTATATAAATTTTACACACATGTTACACACATTTTTTTTCATACTGTGTTAATTAATATACTAAATGCTGCATTTTAGTCGGCGGAATGGTGTCGTTTTGTAACATATGACTTGTAGGTAGTGTTTAATTTGTAATGTTTAATCCAAAAAGAGTATGGTGACCTATATTTTTATTATTGGTTTACTATGAAACATAAAGAAAAGTGTACTAGTATTAAAAACGGTTGGTAGTATTCTGTTATTTAGAAGTTTTCAAAATTGTGGCTAAAAGAGTATGACGTTCATGTTTTATTTGTCTTAAAGAAAATGTATAAAAATGATTTCCTAACATTTTTGTAATGCAATTTTGTGATGCATGGTATTTGTAATGTTTGTTAAATTGAATATAAATAAGGATACAAAAACGTACAAACTACAAAAAAGAAGCAATTTTCAATTTCATCAGTAAGATAATTATCTTTTACACAGGTAGAAATTTTGCAGTTTTAACGCATAAGTCCATGTTGCTCAATTGCAAATAAAATCAAAACAAGGCCGGTGACCTATGTTTTTATTTTATTGTTCACATAGTATTTGCGAGTATCATTTGACGACAATTTTAAAATAATATCCAGAACATGTATTTGTCAATAAATTTTCCAAAACTGCCGCAAATCTCCTCCAAAATGGAATTATTAACATGTCAATATTATTCAAAAGAAAATTCAAGACTAATTCAAGGTAATTTATACTATTAAAAAGGACAATGTTTTGCTCGAAGTAATCATCAAATATCCAAATGGTCTCTAAACGGAGTGTGCCTGTTTAGCCTGTTAAGCATGTTTGTCAGGTTTGTAAAATAAGTTGAAACACTTTATTATGGGCTATGTGCGTACTTCGGGGCTAGACATTTAATTGCGTTACAACTTTACTGTTTTGCATTAAACGTTAGAGAGTTGCGTCCCCTATCTGAACTTCTGCACATTGACGTGTGTGAAGTAAGCCTATTTAGGTTTATTAAAAAAAGATGAAATATACGTCCTAGTTAAGATATTTAGTCTATTTACCCTCATATTTAAGATATTAAACATATTTTGCATATTTAATGAATAGACTGAAACATACAGCATATCGAGCTTATTTACCCTATGTAGCATATTAATCAAGTTGATTAAATAGGTTGGAACATATATCCTATAAAGCCTTATATAACCTATTGAGAAGCCTTTTCAGCCTATTGAGCAAGTTTTTCAAATAGGAGAAAATTTACAGCCCATTTAGAATATTTAGCTAATTTAGCATCTTATTTAAGATATCAAGCTTAATAAGAAAATACAGCCTAGTTAGCCTATTAAGCAACCTTTTAGACCTAATAGGTGAAAATAAATCATGTAAAGCCATTTTATAATATGGAGCTGCCTATTTAGTATATTTAACCTATTTAAAAAGTTTGTTAAAAAGAATAAACATAAAACCTATTTAGCACGTTGCGCCTATTTTGCATCTTATTTAAGTTATTAAGCACATTTTGAATATTGTATAAATAGGTTCAAACATCAGCCTATCGAGCCTTTAAGGCTATTTTGCAGGCTATTTAGTTAGTTTATCAAGTTTATGAAAGCCTACTTAGCACATTTAGGCTTTTTTGCAGAGTATTTATCATACTTACTGATCTCGTTGAGCATCTTAAAATAAATTAGTCAATTTTACAACCGTTCAGAATATTTATTTGCTTTTTTATGGCAATTTAGCATATTTGGTCTGCTAAGCAAGTTTATTAGATAGTTATTCCCCGTTAGAGAACTAGTGCTTCAGGGTCATTTCCATGTAATGGATATGTTCATTTAGTTGCCACTTCTCATTTATAATAGTTATGCTCTGGTAGCGATCTTTTGCACTCTAATTCAAATCGGCTGCTGTCAGAATGACCCTGTTTTAGACCGGGGATTTAATAAGCATTCGTAACGAAAACACGCATTATTTCCAGTGAATAGATATGAGTCGTGTTCTGAGAAAATGGACATAATGCATGTGCGTAAAGTGTCGTCCCAGATTAGCCTGTGCAGTCCGCACATGTTATTCAGGGACTACACTTTCCGCTTTAATGACATGTTTCGTTTAAATGAAGTCTCTTCTTAGCGAAATTCCAATTTAGGCGGAAAGTGTCGTCCCTGATTTGCCTGTGCGGACTGCACAGGTTAATCTGGGACGACACTTTACGCACATACATTGAGCCCAGTTTTCTCAGAACGCGACTCATATGCTCCTTTAATGGCATCATTCAGAGAAGTAACATTTATTAAATATAGAATTTTGAACTTGATTTATCCTCGCAGTCTCATATATACTGGATTACATTTTGAAGACAATTATTGAATGCATTTTAGAAAACGTGCTTTCCGTTAAAATAGCCATCAGTCAAAATAATGCTCCTTGTTTACACTAACATATCTAACAAAACATGGTTCGTAGATAGGCTAAATGCGTGTTTCGTCATTTTTAACAATGCACGATTTATTTCCCCAATTTAACAAAGATATACAATGACGTGCAACAATATTCAAAATGTGTACTTTACCTTCGTTCTAAAGTGTATGTTATGTATTTAAAACTTAATATTTATCGAATAGGATCGTCTGTAAACACAAATTATTGAACATTCAATAGGTTATTCAGCGGGTATTATCGACCTGAGCATAAAGGATTGACAATATGGACTGTCAACCGCGATTGACGAAAACAGAAAAAATTAAATTACCGTGTTTTATACAAGTATTAGTTTATAATGATTAAAATATCACGACTGGTATATTACATTTCTTGAAAAAAATTGTTAGGTTTCCATATTTTCAGTATATTCGGTAATAAATTTTACTGGGTATGTCTATCAGGTAGTTATAAATAACGCAAGTGGATTGATCATCATCGTCACGTGGTAAACCCAGGAATGCAGATTGTGCATGCGTATTGAATTGTATATATTTTATATATAAAATGATCAATCTACTTGCGTTATTTATAGTGTGTATATCGTTATGTCACCTTTTTCAGTAAATAATAATAAAATAATAAAATTTCGCGATGTGAAATCGAAAGTACATCGCGGAATTTTATTACCGAATATACTGAAAATATTTACTTTTTTCAAGTAATGCAATATACCAGTCGTGATATTGTAATCAATATAAACTAATAATTATAAAAAATACGGTATTTTTTAACTTTTTGTTTTCGTCAATCACGGTTGACAGTCCCTTTAAGAGTCACATTATTGATTTCAATCACTACTTCCGGGTACAAAAGGGGTATTCAGGGAATATTATAACTTGTAAATACCCCGCTGTTTTCGAACAATGAGTTATCCGTGTATTTTAAGCACCACTTGCCTTTATTGTCTAGTTAAAGCGAAATGTGATTCTTAACAATTCTACTTGTTCGCGGTATTTTTTTAATTATATAGAGTTAATATATATTGTTCAAATTAATAAAAAAACTGCTAATCTAGTGTACGACCTCACGTGTAACAAGAACCAATTACAGATATAAGAGAATTTCTTAAACACGATATTTATTGGAATAAAAAACATGTATGTGATGTCGAATACTGTAAAGATAAGCAAGAATGCTAGTTAATTCCTCATGCGTAGATGTAACTGAGCTATTAAAACACAACTCATTAAAAACGTTAACGAATGAACGAAGCAGATAATATGCATGATCGTGTCATTTTTATGTTCGTGTCTGTTTAATGATGTGTGCGTCAAGACAAGTGGAATAAGCCGAATTAATTAATCTTACAGAAAACAAAACAAGATTTTTGTGTCACAGGTGTGAACATGAAAACTCTATGAATTGATGGTGCAAATACCGGCTTATATCAACGAAGGTACTTTTTTGTTTCTGTACGTTTGTTTGATTCGTCTAATTTTTCCAATTTAACATCGAAGTGTTAAACATTATGTTTCAATAAGCATTCAATACATAACATATTATTATAATTTCGTTTAATTTGTACCTCACTAACTTTAACCTTGAACATATGAAATCTAATAAAACAATGTGCCCATGGTGCTAGCAACTTACTATCGTGTTTTTCTGCGATGTCAATATTAACATATCTTAGCTTTATTTGCATCGTAAACTACCACTTTAGGCAATTTTATAACTAAGGGAATCATATTGTTTAAACAAACGATGAATCAACTGCTATGCTATGAGCATTACCGTTTGATTATCCGACAAAAAGGAAAAAAAATAAGGAAATTAAGTATATTTAAAAATCCATAGATTAAATCCTTTGCAAGTAGAATCTCTCTCAGAAGATGTTTGAGCTTATTTATAAACTGACACAGCTCGAAACTTGGCCAATATTATTAAGATATCTAAATATTAGAACTTTTTTACCAGACTTATCTTAAAGCGGGACTGCACGATTTTGTCAAATATTTATGAATGTATATAAAATGTGTAAAAAACGTATTATTCATATATTTCAATATAAATATAAATAAAAATTAAGAAGAACGTGTATCGAAAAATGCGAAATAAGCCAGATATTTAATTCTGAAATAGAAAATGTCTGTACATTCGAATTCGCCAGCATGTATATCATGCATGTACGATGTGAATATAAATTTAGTTTTACGGATCATTTTAATTTCCTGCAACGATATCTATTCATACGACACACGAACACTAAATTTCACATGTGTACCAAGAAAGTTTAGAACTGTTATCGTTTGCCTTTATGTCGTTTTATCTACAATGCTGTGCTGTGTCTCTAATGCATTAATATGTATGGGGTAAAGGAAGTACAGTTTTACTCCGGCAGTGACACGTAAGTCAGTGCCTTAAGTTGATTGTGAAATCGCTTCGAACTGTCCAGATTCTTAAATGTATGCACTAAACGTTATGAACTTTGGAATATGAGCTCAGCAAACCTTACTTAATATGATCACAGTCTTTAAATCTTAAATCTTAATGGGAAAACAGTTAAAACTAATACAATTAATACTCTTTTTACGTTTACTGTATCTTTTTTGCTTAACAAGTGAATATTACGCTCTGAATATTGGCTGTGTCAGAATTAGCTTTTTAATCGTTCCTCGACATACAGACATCGTTCTTGGGTTCGACATTCTATGTAAGTATAACTAATAATGGTAACGTCTTCTTCTGTAATTTGTAATCGACGAAAAGTGCACCAAGAAATGTTATTTTTTGTCGCTTATACTCAAACTGTGCAACTGTGCACTTGAGCTGTTAACTTTAGATTTATGCATACCACAAATAAAACTTAGGATTCATATTCACAAATGCATTTGCAAAGAAATATTTGATCAAGGCCACCCGAAATTCCAGCTGAAAGTCCGTCCGAACAATAAGTTCAATGCACACGCCAAGTTAATTAAAATATTTGTCCTTCCCAATTACTCGCGTTTAGTGTCGCACGCGCCTTATCGTGGAGCCATACATCGATATGTTTATTATTACTTTCATTCATGAACAAACGATTAAATGGTTGCAAATCAATGCTTCAATTGCGGATTAAACACATTTTTGATTCACATACGCACATTAAACGCTGAGTAAACTTGAAAATATCATCTGCATATGGCTATACTTGTCATTTGAATAAAACATTTCAATAGAGTTATCGAAGTTGAAATAAGTATGCACATAATTGTCCCATTGCCTTTGAGGCACAAGTCGGTGATTGTACTATTGCGATAAAGCTATCCGATGACTTGTTTCGTCGATATCTATTTAATGAAATCTCCTAGATAGCAAATAAAAATACTTCGTAAGAATAGCCCTTTGCTATTTTCGTACTCGCAATACAGTGAACACAGCGCAATGAAGACATGGCATCTAAACGGAACAAAATGATAAATCGATAAAGTAGAAATGTGCATAGGGAGATTTTATGAATACGTTTTTATAAAGACGTTTAAATTATTTAAATATTCTTTACAAAACAGCTTTGTAAATCACAGCAGTTCAATACGGACTGTTCCAAATAAACGATATGTCCAACAGAGGAATAATAGGAAAATAAATAAACATGTCATGTTTTGTAGTGCGACGTTTTCGATATGCATTTTTATTATAGCACATTGTATTACGTATTGCATGTGAAAATAAGTCATCATATTGGTAATCATATTATCATATCATATAGAAATATGATATAAATTATATATATATCAATGATAATCATTATCTAAAACATTTTAATAAACTTTGTGTTATGTATTTGGCGGCAGAGTTTGATGAAAAGGATATAACATCTTAAGAATGTATCATGGCTCTAGTTTTCAGCTAAATTGCATTTATTCCTCTCAATAATGCAAACAAACGTTCACATTGATACCTTCAGAGTGTTCTTCAAAAGGCGGTTAAATTATTATTTCCATGACAGTTTCCAAACTTAAATTGAATGAATAAACCTTTATATGTGATGAATACTCGCTTAGATTGGATATTATAACATATGTATGTCTGCATTGGTAACCTACGTTTCCTAAGTAACCTATGTTTCAAATAACGCACGTACACTAGTACAATTGGATTGTCAATCGCCCTTTGCAGCAACTGTTGTACACAAATACTAAACGTCCTGTGCAGCAACTGTTGTACACAAATACTAAACGTCCTTTGCAGCAACTGTTGTACACAAATACTAAACGTCCATTGCAGCAATTGTTGTACACAAATACTAAACGTCCATCCGCAATGTCCAGCTAAAAGGTGCTGTAGAAAAGGACAGCAGTTGTGGACAAGATCATAGCTCGTTTATTCAGACCTGTATAAAAACAACAAGAAAAACATTCATTAGTAAGCTACATATACAATAATACCAGTTAAATATATTTCTTATTACTATGTTTAGTCATATATTTATACAGGTTTTGCTTTTATTTAATAGTTCGTTTGAATCTAGTTGCTTACTTTACATTAACAATTGTATATTGTTTTGTGTTTGTCGTATGGGTCCTGATGATACTTCCATTAATACATTCAATTATCTGAAGACATTAAAATTGTTATGGATACACATTTACCCCATAATATTGTAGTGGAAGGGACTGGCACCGGCGTCACTTTTTCTATATTAGATTCGAGATAGAAGCAAATAGCTCTGTCACGCTTTAAATCGCATAGGACGTTGTAGTGTTCATGTTCAAAACTAAGATGACATATATAATGCTAGAATATTGGCAGGAAATGAGGATATGAACATACCATTTACCAATTTTGAAATCGAGTTTATGATTTGTGTAAATTCAGTAGTGTTAATTAAAGGATATCTTATCATCCACACTTTACATGCTAGTAAATACAAGTTTTGATGCGCATGAAAATAGGTTGATGTAGTTCTGTGAAGTTATTTAAGATATGTTATACCGTTAATAATTCATCGAGAACTAGCTTGAATGCATTAACCTGCTCTGGTTTTAAGTCCTGGATTAAAATATACAGCTATGATGTATAATATTGTAAAACAAACGACATATGCATGAGTTGAACAACCTTGATGTGGCACATTCAACACCTACACTTTAAACAAATATTTATACACATACGCGAATAATCCACTTATATTTTACAATAGAGATATTACGTTATTATTTAAGCACTTTTTAAATACAAATAAAAAAAAACGATGTCTTATGTCAAATACGATTCCTTTGAACCTTAAGATTTAAGACAGGAACACCATAACATTATCATTACCTGCTACCTTGATACATTGGCATGTGGATTCCTTCATACTTTCCTTGGAACAACAGTACTCGCCGGCATGGGTCTCATTGAATGCTGCTATTGTGAGAGTGACCCGTGTAATGTCGTTATTCGAAGTCATTTTGTAATGGCCACTGAATGGGTGCTTAACTGAACACTCGAACACGTTTAAACCTCTGCACTGACCTATCATAGTTCCGTATTTGTGACACATGATAGATTTAAGTTCTAATTAGTTCCAAATGAACGGATATTGAAGCTGCTTATTGTTGGTTTCAACTTCTGCACTTTGACAATTATCTGAAAGAAAATATAAATAATGAAATAACCAATACCTAGAACCAAAAAATAACAACAACACAACAATTTGCGTTTTATCATACAGCGAAATGATTTTATAGAACATAATAGGACCCATACAGAAAAGATAAGGTTTTCTCCACAGATATTTTTAGATAAAGTTTATCCGACAGATATTTTTAGAACATACACATAGGGACTACTTTTTTGGGCCTTTCACCCCTAATTGCGTCATTGGGTACGCAGTCGTTTCACGAGTGTGTGTGTTTACGATGTATTATTATAATATTATGAAGGTGAATAACAGTCTTGGGATATAAAACTGGAATGAAACTGGTGACACTGCATTTCCGATTTCGTTTAAGTGTCAAATGTACTCGAATAACGCGATGTTTTGTTGAACAATTGATGGATTAAATTTTAAAAAAGTGTCAGTGAATTGTTCTTTAACTTTTCGAAGGAAATCGATGTTGAAATAAAATGGCAATTTCTTTGATGAATAGGTAGTTCCTTTGTCAGTCGATCAAAGATTGTCTATCCACAAAGAATTGCCTGTTTACATCCAGTCCTTTAAAATGGAACAGATGGATGGCGATGAAGAAATGTGTCCTGAATTTTAACTCATCATGGAAGCAAATAAAACTTTACGAAAATAAACATTGTCATTACATAACTTCGGTGAGTAGAACAATAACCAGTAGATGTTTTACTTTTTTATGTCAGTAAGTAAAAAGTGTGTATAAAGAAGAGTTGTTTATAGACTAAAATTTAAAATATCGGCGGGGATAAATGCTAAATCATGCTTTTGGCAGCCATTTTTGTTTTATGGTATTTTACAGTGGTGAAACAAGAATTGTAGTTTGAACAAAACCGTCTGTGTTCTACTTGAGTGTGTAACATTTGGAACGCTGATTAAATTTGAATCGATGCGTAAAGCGATAAAATGTCTCGTTACTCTTCTTTTGCGTGGAATTCTTAAGGACTATTTCAAGATCCGTAAACGGGAAAGATCACAAATAATATTACTACGCAATGTTAGATTCAGCTAATTTAATGTGTTTTGGTTTTATTTTATTAATTAAAGACTACTATTTTGATTGCATCAGGAATAAATTAAATATAACAAAAATATTGTAGGATACATAGAATACTATGTAAGTGTGATTGTGTACTTAAATTTATCCCACTCGTCTCAGAAAGACTTACAAGGCTCGGCAAGCCTCGCCATGTAAATCTTTCTTCACGCGTGGGATGAATTTAAGTACACAATCACACTAAAATAGTATTCTCTATTTCTTCTACTACTTTTCTTCTTCTTCTGTTGTTCTTCATTTGACTAGTATTATTTACAAAACAACAATACTTTTACATCTGCTTCTTAGACTGCTGCTGCTAGTACTTCTACAAATTCATATTTTCAATATCGTATGCGTGCTATTATCATTTATAATTTATTTCTGAACTTTGTAGTGTTTCAAAAGTGAAGTGAAGCGATAGTTAACGATTTAAGAATAACTATACACACTATTATTGGGTCGAATAAACGTTAAGGTTTAAACAGGTAACGGTTACTAGCTTCTTTGATCGGGACGGCAAGATCAAAAGACACTTAAATGTCTCAAAATCATATTAACACAGTTTCGTTTATTTACTCTATTCCTTTCTATAAAAGATAGCCATGCGATTCATCGAACCAATTTTTGTTTAGAGGATTCTCTTACAAAACGATATTATGTGTTGCAATTTAAATACAACGAAGGCTTAACATGAAGTCGAGCGAATTTGATACGCTTTAAATGGAGAAAGAAAATACTTACTTGAAACGGAAAATCAGAGGTTTTACCGGGGTTTTACCTAAAGCAATACAGTAAACACCAAACACTATGTTTGTTTACGCAAAATAAAAATCGTTATCGTGCACAGCAATATTTATGGAAAGTGGATCTGATCAATCGTATTACTGAATACAAAATTGTTACATAAATTATTTATCAATACATGAAACTTCAAATAAAAATTAAAATAAAATCATGATAAATAACATATATCATTTCATTTATTGTAAAACATACAATAATATTCAGCGTATATTTTGGCTTTTTAAAACTATGCCAAGAACAAGATAACATGTTTGCTGAATTTATGAAACGGGACATTACTATGCGCTTATTGTAGCAAAGCGATTTCGCAAAATAGAATGGTTTACTGTAAATTAAACACAGTGGAACATACCCACTGAAAACAAAACTAAAAGGTAATGATAGTTTCAAGTTTCAAGTTGTACTAACAAAACATCAAGAAGGCCAACATCCCAAGTTAAAATAAGCGCACAGTGTTTACAAAGTAAACTGTTATTGATTATAAAATGTAATAATACGTTACATTGCCACAATACATACATATATTATTTCATATAGTATTAATGACTGTTGATAGTATATCCGAAATAAAAAACGTGTAATTACGTCAAATTACGATAAAATTCATTAATTACAGAAATATTGTAAGTATATATAGTACACATAAATTTCGTCTACTTATGGAAACGTTTCCTAATAATTGTACTTTGTACTAAACCATATAAACATCATTCCATGAGGCGCATGCTTTTGATATTCAACTACATAACATTATGCAGATGTTTCAAAATAATATTAAAATATGTTATACTTAAAGATTTTTTCCGTATATTCAGGTATACAACAGTTAAATATTCTAAATTACATGTCAATTATAGCACATGCATGTAACAATAGCATTATCATTCGCCCTTGATTACTACCTATACGAAACGAAAATATAGGCAGAACAAAGGCTATGGTAACAGTACATTATTAAATGAAAATAATTGTCTGGCACGGTGTCTGTAGATAAAAAAACACGCAAAACAAAATTTAATAGGAAGCGTCGTTTGATGTTGATTAACATGGATTTCAAAAACACTATACAGGCCACCTATAAAATTCAAAATATAGATTGTCAAAATCATGTACAATGCAATATTGAAAAATAGCGGTTTTATGTGGCATAATAGCCGTTATTAAATGCATTTAAAGTCGTAAAAGGCATTACAACTATATTGTCGAAGAAGGTGCGATACTGTTATATAGCTTCACTAAAAATGACAATTTATAAAAGACATCCACTTACTGTTATGACAGTAACTTTAAAAATTACAGTTAACACATACATATATCAACCTGGTACATATGCATTACTATCCCTTACTAAAATGATTTATATATGTAACAGCGATATTTGTTCAACAACGTTTTATTTTCAGTTGTTAGAAATTCAATCAATTTTAGCATCTTAACTCGGTGTCTACGATAAAATGGTATATACTGAGATCTTATGTCTGAAAGCACTCCAAAACAAAGTGGAAGTCATCTTATTATTACTCATATTGCACTTTCTTTCGCCTATTGAGATAGGAGAAGGATCAGCCCATCTCCCGCTTTCGACAAACACATTTTGTGAATAGCATCTTATTTTAGAAAAAACTCAATCCAAATTTTTTAATCTTGGAAAAATCTAAACAGTAAAGATGACAATATGTTTTATACACATTGACTCTGTTTGAGTTACACAATCGCATATGATTAATATATAGCCTAAGCAGTATTAAGTACAAAATGAGAATGTGCCTATAATGTATTATATATATATATATATACAATTTGCCAATCATTCAATATATATATATATATATATATATATATATATATATATATATATATATATATATATATATATATTAATAATATATATATATATTGAATGATTGGCAAATTTTAAACAGAAACAATAGAAAAAAGACGACACATATGAATTTGAAGCAAACCAATACACGAATCAAACTCACAATAAAAATACATTGGTGAGCAAAATTATAAAAAAGGGTAATAAAGCGTTTTAAATTGAAAATATTACCTGTCGAAACAACGGCACAAACCGATATTGCCAATACAACCGCACGCACGAGCATGTTAGATCGCTTTGTGAATGACTTAACTTCTGTAATTTTAACTTAATATGTTTAGGCCTAAGGTGTTTCACAAAAAAAACGTCGACATTTATTAATAGCTATGATATCAATAACCAATATTGTATTGGGAATTTCAAATGCAGATGGTGTTATCGTTATAACGTTCAGGTCATGGTCACGAAGTAGGTTTGTCTAAATCATCTTATTTCAGACGAATTGATCATTATATGCTATAACTGAAAAAAAAATCTTAACAGACACGAACGTATCGCAACAGTACGATTGTTCGTAAAAATTACATGTAACATTCACATTTATTATTTACCAAACTATATATGTAAGGTGATGTTTTGATTCAGTTTATGTACATAAGGTTATTTATGTTATACCGTGAGAATCATACTGTATGTAAACCAAAATAACAGCAACCTGGTTGATACAGCAAATAAAAGTTGTAGATATTTTATTAGAATTTATGTTATGCTTTCGTCAAATTTCGCTGAACTTGTAGTAGAAGTCTTTCAAAAAAGTCATTGTACGGATCACAAAATGTAAATGTAAAGTCGTCTCATTCATATTTGGAACTTACTTTCCACATGTTTTTTTTTTGTAAAATGTAGTTTATGAACATACTTTAATAAAAGTGCACAGCTCAGTCAATTCACAGTTTTATATATTTGTATTTATGCCCGTATATAATTCCATTAGAACGACTGAATTATATCAGCAGGTGACATAACAATCTCTTACATATAAATATTACGTTTTGAATCTTGGGTTACATTTGTTGTGAGGTTTACTTTTACTTTACACATGTATTGATGAGTAAACAACACGATGCGTTTGTGATTACCATTGCCTAAATAACGCAAATCGGAGTTTGTATGCATACTAATGAGCTTGAAAAAGGTAAACAACAAGGTCAGAAGAAATTCCTTTTGATTGAATATTGTTATTGACATACATGAAATTCCCCATTGTTTAGCAAATGTTTACTGTACCTTAGACAAGTTGGGGCAACGACTTTTCAATACTTTAAAGTGCTTACGGCACATGGTACTCGAACTTAAAGCTTACACAAATAATGATATATCACAAGCTTATTTTCCCTTGAAATCGGCGGTGAGATACAGTTAACAATATCTATTGTAACACATAATTATATTTTATTGTTGCTTTAAAGCAAGAATAAAAGCGTCAAGTGTTGGCAAACAATTTGTAAATAATCGATGAACATAGTGTACAGTTTCAATGGGTTAAACCAAATACATGCATATATTTTCTGTTAAGCGGTTACGCTAATTATGCAAAGGGCAAATGATCATTACAACAAACAATCGCGTCTTATCAAAGATTCGGGCTTCTTTAATTGCCAAACTAAAACAATAGTTTTACCTCATAACATGAAAGCGAAAGTACATACCAAAAATTAAATGCAAACAAATTAAGAGATTCTAAATAAAAGACACATTGGACGATAATTTCATTTTTTAAACAACCTTTTAAAATTGATCTTTGATTTGCGTTATGCTTGACAAATAAGTATCGTTGGTTACCTAGGGACTTTTACTGGTTAATACGTATTGGTGATGTGAATATCCTTTGGTAACTTAGCTAAAATTATGTTGTTTTTCATAATCCTAATCACTCTCTCTAAGACACTGATTTTTTCTTAAAACGTTCCGCATAGTCCTTTCAGTTTCCGAGACTTCAAGAATCTCCGTTTTTCAATCTTTGGTCATGTTTATGCCCTATATATGGCGATATCAACATTGCTGATTGGCTAACGTCTAACACTAGCATGCTTACCTTTACGATGCGGCATGCTAACAAACCAATCATCTGTCTGACGCTTCTATTATATTCGCTGACTGGATCTGGTTACATCTTAAATGTGTTCACGTTCAGATAACCTTACTATATCAAATCGTCGACTTAAGAAGTATTTGGAAAATATTCGGTAATATAAAAAGATAAACGTTGAAGAAACACGGACACCTGCTATTAAAAAGAGAGGTCAAATAAATGTGACGCCCTATGCGATGTTTCTGATCAGATCCGAATAGCGACAAATAACGATTGGATCTGAGTAGTAGTAGTAGTAGTAGTAGTAGTAGTAGTAGTAGAAGATGTAGTAGTAGTAATAGTAGAAGTTGTAGTAGAAGTAATAGTAGAAGAAGTAGTAGTAGTAGTAGTAGTTGAAAGGAATGACATATTATGCAATATAAGAGTGTATATTATACTTAAAAAATAAACAAAAACATCTCCTGACATACAGAGGTCACTGAATAGTTATTTAAAACACAACGCATACAATCGGTTACAAATACACGACACAAAGCTTTTGTTACTTAAGATTTTATATTATTTTGTTAATATAAACACATATAAGAAATCGTTTTACTTTGTTTTAGTATGTTTTGTACATTATATATATGACTTTATAATACAGAAAACAAATAACAACTCAAAATTGTTGTTAAACTAAGGCTAACAATTTAAGCATGTAGCAGCAGCGGGAGTAACGTTCATGTTACGATAAAGGCCACTCCGCTTTTTAAATGATTGGAAGGACAATCTAATTATCTATCTTTCGTAAGTGTTATGTCAATGATTAAAATAGATAAGCGCTGTTTATATTGTAAATTCAACTGAAAACTGAAACTAACATTTTCGCCAAATCAATAACAAGGTCTTGACTTATCGACAAGGACGATACATTTATCGAATCTTCACATGAACATGTCCTATATAGTTGTCAACATCTATAGCTTAGGATTTTCATACACGCGTAGATAACGAAAGAGAGGTCGATACTCGTGTTATGTCCCCCAGTCTATACTGGGGGACATATTGTTTTTGCCCTGTCTGTTTGTTGGTTTGTTGGTTTGTTTGTTTGTTTGTTTGCGTCAATCTTAACATTGGCCATAACTTTTGCAATATTGAAGAGAGCAACTTGATATTTGGCATGCATGTGTATCTCAAAGAGCTGCACATTTTGAGTGGTGAAAAGTCAAGGTCAAAGTCATCCTTTATAGTGTTTCACAAACACATCTTGTTAAATGTTTTTATTGACAAACTTTAACATGTGAAGTTTAGAACAAAAAGGCATAAACTGTTTTACACAAAAGCTGATAAATCTCCGACACTATAAGGAAAACCACGCGTCTATTGAGATGGTTTTTACAGTTTCCGAAGAAAGGCGCAAAACAAAAATGTGGCTATTATCAATGTTAATTTCAATTATTTCTTGACACCCGTTGAAAGATACATTGTAGCTCTGATCAAAGGGTTTTATCAGATGATTGGTCTCAACGCTGGACCCATGCGGACGCTTAAAAAATAAGCCATACATACCTTATTGTCTTCTTATAAAGTTACAAGATAAACTTTAGATTGCCAAAGTCAATACAATTACCAAATACATTTAATACACCTATCTTCTTCTTAAATACTGCATTTTGGTCACTAAATGCATTTTGGTCACTAAATGCATTTTGGTGGCATCACTTTGCATTAAATTAGAATGCATTATGCATTTCAACCTTTGTTATAAAGCATATGTTTTAAATAATATTTGATTTGGAAGTAAATACGTACGAAATACACAAACATTTTACGAGTTAATATTTACATGAACATAAAACCAATCGCAATGACGGTACACATTCCGTCTGATGAGCTTGTACACTTGGTATACAGTTGGGTTCTTCACTTGATAAAAAAACATATTTCAGCAACATTCCGCGATGTTCCTTTTTTGTATTTCTTCTGAAACATTTCGTTCCGTCAAATACAAAATATCGTAATTATAAACGTTTTGCTATATGTATTTTTATGACAGAGCTAGCTATTGGTTATCTTACAATAATATTGACTGGTTGAACTAATAGTTCGATATTATTTAAAATATATAAACATGATTTAACCCGGCAAGAGAATACGACGTATGTGTTAAAGTACAACGTACACGGCACCTATGAAATGTTATTTTTATGCAACTGTGGCTAGTTTTTGATTGTTGATTAGGTAAAATACAACGCATGTATTTTGTAAAAACAACAACATTTTTTCTTAATGGCGCATGGTTTTAAGATTTAATGACATTAACACGACATTCATTTAAGGTAAGGTTCAATTAATTTATATCCCAAATTTATCTAAGGTTAAATTAAAGAAGACAGTTTGAAGTTATCTTGGTAGAGAAATTGTGAAGGTCGACTTAATAATCAATCTCAGGCTGGCTTTGAACTAAACTCATTCTTGCTTCGTTCACCCATTCGCTTGGCCCGTATTTACAAATGTAATGAACTATGCAAGGCTGATGAGCATCAGATCTCCCAAATTATACCTCATGGTGTTCGAAATAAGGAACACACCATATTCAGTAGGAAGCTTTGGTGTATACAAACTTCACAAAATTGGGACAAATCCTTAAGTATAAAATAGACTTCCAGTTATATATATAGTATATTTGACATTGATGAACTGCAATAATACATATAGGGAATCATACTCTCAAATGTGATGATGCTGTACAATGTATATGCCTGTCTGTCTGTCTGTCTGTCTGTCTGTCTGTCTGTCTGTCTGTCTGTCTGTCTGTCTGTCTTTCTGTCTGTCTGTCTGTCTGTCTGTCTGTCTGTCTGTCTGTCTGTCTGTCTGTCTGTCTGCCTTACAATCTATAGCGTTTGTATATTAAAATTTCAAGCCTAAATGATGCAATATAAAAAGTTTTTCAAACTAGTTTACAAGTACATATCGTATAAAATATAAATAAAAAATAAACTAAAAAACACGTCTCATAAAATATAAATATATAAACAATAATAATATTAATAATAAAAATTAGTATTAATATAATAATTATAATAATAATAATACAACGCCAATGAAACGTCATGGTTTATAAGAAATGTGAAGAAGATAGTTTACAAAAATAAAAGCTCGCTCTGAAATTACTTTACACATCTCCTGATAAAACACACATTCCTTTTTAGCATTTCATAGCATAGCGTTTGAGTTTATCACTATATTTTGTTTTTATGTACTTGCAAGCAAGATAAAAAAAAATCAATTCAGAGTTCAAAGTTCAGAAATTTTTTCAAAAGGACATATCATCGTACACAAAAATACATAATTTAAACGTGAGAAGAGCGTTTAATACAAACCGAGTAAACTTGTTCAAATAAAGTTCAGACATCATACACGCTGTGCGGCTTATGCGCTTGATTCTTGTTCATTTTCCCGCTACAAAAAATCAATAACGAGGCATATTAAAACGAATAGATCGGCTTAAAAGCGGTTGAAGTTCTTATAAACTTACAAAACAGTATTGCAATATGTGTATGCAAGTGTATTTTACTGTGTGAGAGATATTTTACATCGGATATACATAAATGCTTTTTGTTATGCTTATACAATTATTGAGATGAAATAGTCAAACACATCAACCAATGAACTTATCACATTTAAGAAGAGACACACACATATATGAAGCCCTGCTTGATAATTCACTATGTTGTATTTATAAATTATGGATTTGAAAATAGCTTTTATTCTAATTGAGAATTATCACGGGTTGTTTTGGTAACAATCCACAACAAACGGACAAACACAAACATCTGATCAAACTCACGTTGTATTCAGGAGATAATTCGTTATAAACGATGCCTAAAATAGCAATAACAGGAGCAATATCTCCAAGAACAATTCGAATAATAGCATCATAAAATTGCGAAAAGGGCAATCTTAATTATATTGAGCTTCAACAGTCTTAAAATAGTACAACGCTAATTCCGTTCTGTACGCTTATTTATTTGAACATAAGCTGATTTTGTATTTACTGAATTATTATTATATTATATTCTCCCTCAAACAAAGTTGCAGTTCTTCTTAACCTAAGAAAATTTAACATAATATTTTTATTATTTACCTATCATATTTTGACTATGTCTATGTTATTCGATTGGCAATATTATGGGGTTCACTTCTATTTATATGTGAGTGTTTTATGATAAAGTGTTTTCTTTATTGAATATTATACTCCCTTTTAAATCGCGTTTCTTCCTTTTCTGCGATGACAACAATTATAAGCAAGTTAATTGTTGTGTGTGATGTCTTGTGTGTTTTGGATTGTCTTGTATATATATAAAAAGGTAACTTGCCTTATTTTGTGGTAAATCTCCTTGGAACGATTTTGAGTTTATCTTTCTTTGTGCTTCTTGTAAACTCTGAAACAATCGTTTGAATAAAATCACTTAACATGCAATATGCTGGTTTTCAATTGTAATTCCCCAACCAGTAAGCATGGGAAACTGTAAACACACATACAAATCAATACAAAACTAGAATACAGTATTTGTCTTATAAACATGAAACAATTTGTCATAGATTGTACTGTCCCTAAATACTAAGATTTATTGAAACAATTAGTACGACATCTTTGGTCGCAAACTGCAGTTAGCAACAATAATAATGTAATAAAATCGTTAACAACACAAAAACACTTCCGTCAAGATTGTTTTTACCAGAGGGATTTTTACTTCAGCCGACACAAGTCGCGCGCTATGATCAGATAATTAAAACACACCAAAATACTGTTATCATTTGTTTGCATGCACGGAGATTCTATCATTAATACTTTCCAAGCACCCATGTCTCTGATCAATTGAGACATACAGGTTAACCATCCATTTATACATTTCCACGGTAATCTTATTTTTCGTAAAAGAAACAGAAACACAAACGGCATCAACAACGTATTAGTCATGGTTATGCCCTTTACAGTTGCCGTGCATAGCAAACTATTATGATAAGTTATTGATTAAAACAATATCACACATCTAACTCACCCCTTTGATTGCTTCGATTGCTTCGATTGCCTTACGAGTACCTGTAAACACATATATTTGTTTTAATAAAAGCGAACACAGCAGCATTTAAAATACAACGTTTATGATTTTGGAACGTAGTTGCAGACACCACTTAAGGCGTTATCACACAATAGTTAAGTTACATATAATCGTTATTTATAATCGCTTACGTATACGTGTATAATTATAAAACCGAAACCAAACAATTTCTTTTATTTTATTACAGAAACCACAGCTTGCCTGCGGCATTGCTGCAAAGAAAGTAATACTTTATTAATTATATAAATAGAAGCAAAGAGACCAGCAAGCTGGCATGCATCATTTTAAGTCCGAATTCACTGTAAACCAATAATAAAAACATGAAAAATGGCTTGAAGCAGAAACAAGACAGTAAGCATTTTAAGTAATTTAGACACTAAATTAAGACCCTACAGTTTGATTATTATCTCTATGGTGTTGCATTTGCAAAGGATCAATATTGTTCGTGATTAACCGGATTTTGCTGAACTATTTTAGTTTTGTATAGTTTAAAATTAAGTACTACACGCGTAACAGACATTAAATTATAAGCGTGCACTGGTAAGGTGGGAAAAGACGGCTTTGGAAACATAGCTCTCGATGCAATTAAAAACAAACATACAAAACAGAAGCAACTTTCACAGAAGACATATGCGCCATTGCTCAACTATGTGATCCTATAACGCTGCTATAATCTAATCAATATGTGTTTATAAGACTTATGTTGCGTAATGATATCGCATATTAATAATGTATGAGACATAACTGTACAACATTATTGGACACTTGTTGCATAATTTAGAATTGAGCTGGTATACCCGTACACGTTTAAAAACAATTTGTCGCATTATGAATACTTTAGAGCTATTTTTTTTACAATATTCTTACTTGGTTTTTAACAATAATCAATACTAGTACAATTCCTATAAAAACTTACATCGCTTCAGGCACCATACACTGACTGGTACTGATATTGCCATGCCATATGCAACCACGGATCCGATGACTACTCCGATACAATGGGACAAATCACTGGCATCTATTTTGAAGTAATACATAAATAATTTTGGTTCTGGAGCTTATATTCTAATAATGAAATTTTGAGCCGCCATGAAATAATAATCATTTAGTATTCAAATCATTCCAACATATCAGTATATAAATATGTTATATTTTCAACCGCGATCGTTTACACCATCTCAGTCTTACGATATCGAAATCAAGCATATACATATTATAAAACAAAACTCAAATGCACGCTAATATCATGAACACCAACCTACAAACGTTGTTTTCATAAGTATTTATATGAAAATTCAAGTCTGGTATAAAGTATCATGATAATTGCGTGTCATTCAATCAAATGACTATCCTCGATAATTACTAGTATTATAATTTAAAAAATATGAGATATTTCAAATAACAGACAATAAAAAACATTTACCTTTGGCAGCAGTGTTTGAAGAGTTAGTTACTTCTGTAAAAGCATTTGGTGCATGATGTGATGTTGCGGTTTGTGTAGTTGCAGTAGTAATGGTAGCGGGACCTGGTTAATATACAAACGAATTACTATCATTTCGTTTCATTGGTCTATAACGAAAAAGGGTAAATGGGGATATATAATTGTTTGGATAAACTTATTTGCTTTACCAAACAAAATGTATGTTGTTTTTTTTAAATAAACGCGTTGTTAACAGTCGGTGCTTTAGATTTCAAAAGACATTTAAGACATTGTATTCATTTAGTCGTGTTATGTCGAATTAGCCGTTCAAAAGAAAATTTGTACCTGCAGCTAAACAAACACTCTTCGTATCATTGATGTTTGTTTTGAAACAGCTGTATGTACCGGACATCGTTTCGTTGAACCTTGATATGGTCACAATAATTGAAGTTAATTCGTCGTTGGAAGATATATAAAAAACGCCAACGCTTGTTAATTCTACGGAACAGTCAGACGTATTGAGCGCCACGCATCGTCCTATGATAGTCTGGTCTTTATTGCATTCAATCAATTTAAGTTCCTGACTACTCCATGAGTAATTAAACGTTAGTTGAACATTTTGATGTCCAATAGTAGCTATTTGTTGATAACATAAACCTGAAACATAGAATAGATTATGTAGTAGTAAGTAGTACTCCTTTCCCGCTGCGATATAAATTATTCTTAAATAAAATAAGCTCTAATTTATACAAACGAATACAGAAAAAAAAATGCAAAACCGACATTTCGCAAAATTAAGAACCCTTTATCTTAAAGTTTCGCTTTATTAAGATAAAGTATGCGATAAAAGTCAGATTGTTTTATTTATAAGTAATAATTTTTGCTTACAAAATTCATTTTTTACTTAAAAATTCATGTTGGTCTTCTCATGGGATTATTGCATTTCCCGATGGGATTTTACGTTTTCAAATGGGAATTTTCGTTTTCCCTAATTGGATTTTTCCCACTTTTTGCATGAGAAAAATCTCAAAATATATTTTCGAAAAAAACATTTCGTGTGTTTATGCTTGGTTCTTTAATTTAAGCATTTTTAACGTATTCATGCTGTTTTAAGTTAACGTTTCCTTCATAGAAAACAATCCCATTATTTAAATGAGATATTATTTATGTAACTTCCAGAAACATTATACTACTACTACTACTACTTCTACTACTACTACTACTACTACTACTACTACTACTACTACTACTACTACCACTACTACTACTACTACTACTACTACTACTACTACTACTATTTCTACCACTACTACGACTACTGCTACTACTGCTACTACTTCTACTACTACTACTGCTACTCCTTCTAATACTCCTACTCCTACTAATACTGCTACCACTTTTACTACCACTACCAATGCTACTACCACTTATATAAGAACTCTTATACGACATCTTCCTTTTCTTCTACTACGACTACTATAACAAGTACTTTCTTTAATACTAACACTAGTACTCCCACCATTTCTACTACTACTACTATAACTAATGTTTCTATCCAGAAAACTAATGAAATACCAAATAAATCCTTTGTGTTTGCTCTTGTTATCTTCAGACTATGCATGTCTTTATGATACACACAAAGAAAAGTAAATATAAAGCAGTTAAAGATAAATAAGATTTGGCGAAATACCTAAAAAGGCGATGATGATCATAATAAAAAATTCTAACAGTTCTAACAATATTCACCCGAACCTTTATCCAGACAATTAATGAAACAAACCATTAATATCTTTGTCATAGCTGTAGTTTTCTTAAGAATATGCATATCTTCGAGCAAAACAAATGAAATGATATGTGTTTGATAACAAATATTGTCAAATCAGTATCACTACATAGATAAGACATACACATTACAATTTCTATTGTTTATCTCTATGTCGATATAATAAGCGTAACATCGCACAGATATAGAAGTGTTTACTTTTCACTTTAGATATAAGCAATATTGATATCTGGTATATTTAAAATGGGAAGATTCTTCTGAACTGTTTCAATCTTACCAAATGACGATAGGAATGCTTTAAATTCAAATATGCCACGGCAAAAAAAGTTAAACGTATTTTAAAATCAACAATAAAGTATACTGTGCAGACGTTCGTATTGCACACACACTCCTAACAATATCCATCGGGTACATATCATCTCTTTTTTATAGTAAACTACGCAATATGAATGTTATTATATTATGGGATTGGTATAGATTTAAAACAAGCATACATTTATTTTCAGATGCGTTGAACATTAAACAAGTTTTATATATATTAAAAAAACACAAATTGAAATGCATGTATTCAAAGCCCTAATAAAACAGAAAACGCATATATAATTATGTTGAAGCTACAATTTTTTACTTGGAGTTTATAACCTGAAAAATTAAGTGTATTTAAGTATTATGTATTGTTTATTGCCACCCATTATTACAGAGTCGTTGAAACCTATTTAAGTAGTTTAAATTCTAAACACATACACTACATTTTAATTTATGTTTCATAAAAGTACTTATGAAAGTTATGAAACGCTCATGCTTTTTTTATGGAGCAAATATATTACACCCTTTAATTTAAGATTTTTTTTTTTGTTGTATTTAAGATCTCTGCTTATTTATATCATTGTTAAGTAGGTTTTAAACGTATGTTCATGCACCATAGTATATAATATATATAGGATATGGCACGAGTTGTCATATCATACCATATTTTATTAAACGAGTTCAGGAATTTTGTAAGTAAGCGAGCCTTTGGCGAGCTTACTAACGAGTTTTCTGGACGAGTTTAATAAAATATTGTAGGATATGACAACGATTGTCAGATCTTTTTCATCAAATGCTTTTAAATTAGCAAATTAAATAAATATGTACGCAAACATAATGGTAAATCCCGAATGTTGTTAACATTTTGTGACGTCATATGACATTGCAACGTCATTTCAGCAAAGTAACAAAAATGAGATTGGTCAATAAACGAAAACTAAACCAATCAAAACGCTTTAAAAGTATATTGCAACTGTGAAAATAAAAATATATGTAATGGTTATATTACATGGGAAACAGGGTATGACATGTGATAAATAACCATAGGTCTCTTAGTCACTAAAAAACGAAGCTCAATAAAAAGGTTATTTAATGTCACAAGTGTATATTGTTTTTATACAGGGGGAATTATCTAACTGATATTGTCGATCTTGATGTGTTCACAAGTTGAAATCCACTATCCAATATTGTTTAACAGATGATTTTTTGTAAACTGTTTTTTTTGTATTTTACAATTACAGGTTCAAGATGTATTGCGTCAATTATCATGAAACACTGATATTTTGTAAGTTGATTTTATTACCTACAAGCATCGGTTTAATATTCCTAAAATCACGACAAGAAAACGTATCCGTCATAGGTTTAAATATGATTGTTTTTAATGTTAGTAATTGAATTATGTTAAAGGGCCAATAAGCTGGTGCGGTTTACTTTGAAAGTTATGACTTTCAAAATTTTGATATGATAAGATACTTAAAAAAGCCCTTTTATCTGTAAAAAATACTTGTGGACTGGTTGTAAGCAAGCGAACAACTAAGGTAAGTACTACGCGTTGAAAGTCTGTCTGCTCTTAACTACGCTAAGAACGATAACTACCGCATCTGAGGCTATTAATAGATGGTGATAAACAAGTATAGGGAAACATTCTTTTGTTCTCAACTCATAGCGGCAATCGTTTGTATTCACGGGTGCTAACAACGCAATAAAAGAAGGTTACGTTTGTTTACATTCACAGTTCTAAATTAAAAAACGTTGAACATGAGTTCACCAATTACTACTTGTATATTATATACAACAACAAACATGCTTTATAATCGCCTAAACCGAATATAAGGTAGTCGGCGTAAATGCTGACTTTGAAATAAAGTTTGCAATTTACGTTTCTAAATAATTAAATTGAAAACAAAAGTTTAACTATTGTATTTGTTAACTTGTTAGTCACATATTCACCGCATGAAATGTGTTTTATCAACTTATCATTGTCAAATTAAACATTAGTGTAAGTTGATAAAATTATACTACGGGAGTACCACGTATTAGTATAAGTAGATACAAATTATACTACGGGAGTGCATATCATATGTGTCATCACATGCCTTATTATGAGTGTATTTCTTCACCATCGAAATATGTCGTATGTTAATATTTGATTTACACGCAGTTTTCTTTCGACACATTTAAATCACACTTTCATAGCCGCGTCAAGCGAAAATGGGTTTTATGCGTTTCGGCCAGCGCATCTTAAGCCCAACATGAGCATTTGCGCAGTCTGGTCAGAGGCGATCCTGTTCGCTTTTAAATCACCCAATGTGTTATTGTTTCATTATTTATCTCATGACCAGACTGAGAGATGCGCAGGCTGATTGGGCTGTACATATGATGGGCGCATATGGAATAAGACCCATTTTCGCATGACGATGGTGATTGAAAATCTCATCGCGAATCGTGAATCGCACATTTAAGCACAATGCTTTTCGATACAAAATTGTTTTCAAAATATCAAACTTGTAAATAAGGGAGCCTATCAAGGCGTTTGATACTACTTCTTATAGTATAACGCGATGTTTTATGTTTTAGTTAAATGATAAAACAACATAAGCTTTCACGCGATGCACAAACGTGTGTGTTCATTAAATATTTTAGGTGTCTTTATAAAACATGTAGTTGAAAAACCATTATTTTTTAAAATTGTTCGATTAGGTCTTAAGTGATCTATACTATTTCTTATGGTATAACGCGTTGTTTACCGTTTTAGTTAAATGATAAAATAGCATACTATTTTAGGTGTCTTCATAAAACATGTAGTTGAACAAACATTATTTTTTTAATTGTTCATTTTGAACAACGTGCAACTTAAACGTCTTCTCAATATTTCAGCAAAAGTATGTTTGTAAATGAAAGAAACACACATATTCGTATGTATTCACTAAATAAGCTACCGTTTTGAAGCAAATATTATCCAAACTTATTAGCAGAATATGTGTTTTACTTGAACTCTTACGTTCCACTGAAAAGCAAATGTATTGACATCAAGCATTTTAAACAATTTCTTAAAATCTAGAAGAATTACAGCTCATAAAAAAAAACCCAATAATTTAGGCTGCTCCAAGATTTATCTGTAATCAACAACCCTAAGCAGTGTAGTATGACATTTACACCGCTAATAAGAACCGATCGTTTGCTGTAAGACTAACTTATAAATACTTGCAAACAACAAGGTAAATATCGTCGCGTAAGATACAATATACGTTCGTAGCAATTTGGTAATATTTTCTTCATTACTGCAGTTAAATACCACAACAGCTATGCAAACTCCCATAGGAAAAGTGCCCCGCTGATTCCTTTTTATAGGCCCGCAAATATTTGTAGACCAGTCAAACTCATGCATGAATATGCACATAATTGCAAAATCCATGAAATAATTGCAAATGTGATTATTCGACAATCAAGCTTCAGCTTTGTTTCTTCAACAAAGGATCAATGGGTTTGTATCGAGGCAGCGCTGAAACTTGATGTACTAATATGAATGTTATTTGATCATCTAAATTATTTGAAATGTCTTTAATATTTTGTTGTTGTATTTTATTAAGAAAATTGAGCTCACTCGTTCATATTAATTTTCAATATTTATTGTTCAATATAATACAACCTTGATATGTTGACATTAACTTCGTACAGCATACCATTTAATATCGTCTAATTAGCCCTAGTGTACACAGTTAAGGGACACATGTAATTTCAATGTTCATTTCAACGACAGATTTCTGAATATGGGACATGTCCTATAAAGACTTGTATTAAACTTGCCAATGTCAAATTACAGAATATGAGGCAGCTAAATAGTATGAAATCGGTACCAAGATTCGGCATAGTGAAATCGAAATCAAAAGTTGGCAAATGTTTGATTCTCCCTTTATATAAAACAATACATGACAAAAACACAATCAAGTACTAGATTTAACTCAAAAAAACATATGTTTGATAAATTATGATAACCAAAAAATAGAGTTATACCTGTAAAGTTATACCATTCGGCCGAAACACAAGAAAATATCAAAACCGTGCACACAATTAATTTGTCCATTTTATACTAAGTCTGTTATTAAACGTTAAATTCTCAATCCGATTGTTATAGACACAATTTAATTGACTCAAAAGGTAAACTAAGTCTAATAATATTATTATATCAGTTAACGGAAATTTTTGTCACGATGCGTGTATACGAAATCTCACCCAAATGGTATTTATGGTAATTGAACATCATATTGATAATCAATAACGCTTGAATGGATTACCCAATACAAAGAAGGACATACCCTGAGCTGTGAAAACTGTAATTAAAATTAAAAACCACGTTAATAAACAGTTACCTATATCGTGCATTGAACTTCCGCGTGGATGAAATAACGGCGACAATGTTTTGCTTAAACAGAATTAATGGATAAATACAAGCCTTCTTGTTTTACTTGAAGTTATACTTTAACAAGGATAACGTGGGCGAGTGTAATGCACTTAAGCGTGAATTGTTGTACTCTCAAACCGCGAGCTGATTTCGATTCGCATTTAGTTGTAAGAAAGTATTAGTCCAGTCAGCGTAGCCGAAAAAAGGGTCAACCTAGACAAAATTGCAAAAGTTGTTCTTTTTATACTTTTTTTGCTGCTTATGTACCTCTTCTATAACATCCTAAAAGTTCCAGCATGGGGAATGCGCCCAACTTCAGAAAAATTGGTTTGAACATTACCACCCTATTTAGGAAGGAACTTTAGAACTGCAAATTTATTCAAAATTGTTAAACATGTAAAATAAGGCTATGCAAACGGTTTAAATTAGTGTCTATGTATTTTATTTGATATTATGAGTTCCTAAAGCTTATTGATGAAAGGAAAACACGCCAAGAAAGCATTCGAATATCTAATTATATACATTACCAAGGGGGAAAACTTACCCCACCCACTCAAAATTACATGCTAAATTAAAAAAATCACTACAGCACCGAAAAATGCATTTCATAACATTGGGTGGTATAAATATAATAAGTTAAATGAATATAAAGAAGGGAATCTTCTCATAAGAGGTGGTTTCTATTAACAAAATGTTACATAATGGCAATTTATAATCAAAATTTCCATGGGAAGTATACTGATAAACATTATAGATACGGGCCTATATATTTTTCCTGTACGCCATTTATATGTAGGATAGAAAATGTGTCTGAAATTAATTTTTAAATGTATATGTACGTTTTTCTTAATTACATACTTATACATTGCATACATGACAAGCACAGGAAACATTAACTCATATCAATCAAATCAATAGCTTAGTCCATGGGCGTCCGCACATGGGGTCAGCTGACCCCCCCCCCCCTTGAAAATCGATGAGCGAAAACGATAGTTGAATATGAAAAAAAAATAAACGTGTAAAATTATGATTCCTGAATTAAACAATTGGGTCAGAATGACCCTTGGTTAGTTTCACATGAACATCAACTCCCATTTACATGTAAACAAATCATGGGTGCGGTTTTTTCACAATTTATTTACTCTCAAAATATTGTTTTAAACATGATTCATTCGTGCGAAATCGAGGGGAGAAGTCAATCAATTAACATTTATTCATTCCCTGAATAGGAAGTGAAGACGACGTGGGTCTCTGTCGAACTTCTCGATGATTTTTTAATGAACATATTCTTGTCGGTGTTGATCCGATTCCCGTGAACGCTCATCATGCATAATCCTGAGAGCCTGTCGTCGGACATGGTGGATCTTAGCCATGTCTTGACTCGTTTCAGCATGCTAAATGATCATTCCGCCGTTCAAGTGGTGGCGGGCAGGATTAGAAATATGATCGTCGCCTCACGCACGGCTGGAAAAATTTCCGTTTTTGTATGTCCCCCACCACTATATTGTTTTTGCCCTGTCTGTTGGTCTGTTCGTCTGTCTGATGGTTTGTTTGCTCCAAGTTAACATTTTGCCATAACTTTTGCAATATTGAAGATATCAACTTCATATTTGGCATGCCTGTGTATCTCATGGAGCTGCCCATTTTGAGTGGTGAAAGGTCATCCTTCAAGGTCAAAATCAACACAAAAATTCAAAGCGGCGCAGAAGGGGACATAGTGTTTCAGACAAACACATTTCTTGTATTACCAAGTCAACAAAATCTGACTCATTCTGTTCGATGGATTCCTTCTTGTACACGGCGTACGATGATATTGCTTCTTGATCAAAATTATCGATTTGATAAAATTCGTCGATGGTTCGGACTGAATCTTTATAGTCTGATCGATCAAAATTTTTGATGTGGCTCGGATGGAGTTGATGTAACATGAACTCAGGCATATTAGATTCTAAAAATCGGCTTCCTAGAGACTGGATCAGTGAGTCTATGTACGGAATATAAATTTTGCGTCGATAGTATTCTTCACTGGTTCCACCAACATTTGCTCGGTGTACTTGACGGCCCCATTGCAGTGGTATTGTTATTGTAACACCAATATCTTCGGCTGTTTTTAATTATTGCCGGACCGAATATATTCTGCGCAAAAATCGAATCCGCATTTTCTCGATGATCGGTGAACATCGATGTCAGATTATCGACGTGTTTTGTTGACACCGTAGCACTGGAAGACTTTCGCACAACGAATTTTCGCACAGCGCACATGCTTTTCTAATAGTCTATATCTTGTATTTTTAGCAGACAGTCTACGCGCATCTGATTTGAAAGTTATGTTTAGTAACTGTGTTACAAATTTGTGCAGATGTAATACCAATGAATCTGTATCCTCACCAACTACAATAACATTTGAAGATACTGCATTTTCAATGGCAGTATCTACAATAAACAATCAGCAGCATCATTTACGTGTCTTACGACAATACCATTTCCCACCAGACATTCACCAAGCGTGAAAATGAAGTTTTGTTTGTTTTTTGGATTATTCAAAACATCTTCTTTCTTCACTCACGGATGATTTTCCAATGAAAACTTCACAGCTTTTCCGAGTTTCCCCTTTGTCCGGCGTAGATGGGTAATATCCTTGATGGTGGGACCTTGCTTATATCCATCAAATACAACAGTGATATCGCCTTTATAATTTCGGTACAGATAGTCGTAGTACATCAGACATATGTCTCCAAATGAAGACCCTTGCATTCAAGGAATTCGATGAATGAGTGACCCTCCCTGAGATCGGGTTAAAGGTGCGCTGTGCGTTCTTTTCCCATTAAAACGAAAAAGTGCGCATCATTTCCGTAAATCATCATTACGCAATGTCATGCCCGTTGCATAAATCTTATATAAGATAAACTACACAAATTATTTGTTTGCTCTTACTCGACTTATGAGATCGTTCATGAAAAAAATCGAGGTAGAATTATCCCCGCGTCGTCGCGGTAATGTTTGTTAAAGTTGTTGTTATCATAAAAACTCGTTGATTTACAACGCAACACGTCTTATTTGAACCGACGCGAATTAATTTAATCATATTTTTTCAAGATCGCTTTTGCTTTATTTTGATAATTTAATCCAAAGTTTAATGTTTGCAAGTGTTTTTATACTGGAATTGTAAACAAAGAGTCAGTTAAAGTCTTCCGAAAAGTTGCACTCTGTGTGAATTGACAGTTAGACGTCATCAAAGGAAAGCCGCTGAAGCAATAAAGCGACAAATTTCTCGCCGACAAAATTGACTTCCTTTGTCTAGCAACAATCAACATACCGAACCAATCGTGTGTTTGTTCCTCAATGTCAATCGTCCAATTTTTATAGCACGTGCATAGCTTCGCCTTTGAATCTTTTGCAGAGAACGGAGGTGGAGTTTAACGGTTAATTTAGCAAGTGTTTACGCAAGTTGAGTTCTGATTTGCCGAAATTACTCGGCCCTAAGCATTGAAACGACAAATACATTTATTAATGATTTTCCAAGATATACCGATTAGTTCCGATTAACAAACTTTCTGTACTGAGTACAGTTCATAACTATGGCGGACGCCCGTGTTTACAAAATTCCTAAACACACATATCCATTATCGTAAATAGTGGCGGTGTTTTATTGGATTATTTATACTAATTATCAATTTACAAGGTTATATTATTAATATCTACTATTATATCTACTACTACTACTATAATAAAATTAACATGATAAACAATATAGTTGTGTCACAGACTCAAAACTAAATTTTATGGGGTTTACTGATGCTGATTTTCCTATTGTCTGAAATTTTAACCTGAAATAAATATTGAGAAGTGCCCATTCATTTTTGCAAAGTGCCCATTCAAATTTGTAAGTGCCCATTTATTTTTTCATCTATGGGGCAGTAATCCTATCGGAGAAGAAATATCCCGATGTCTGCGGCGGGCGGCCTCCATCTATAATGTAGCAAGTTCCATCCGAGTTATCAGTCTGTACGTCATTCCTGCAATCTGTTCATCGTCCACTCTCTGACTGTCCTAACATCTCATTGAATGTTATAGGATATTCCTGTAATACACGAAACAAAAGATTATAAAGAAATCACACACACACAAAAAACATTAAAATGCGACCTTTTAATTGAATTAACTGATACAGTCATTTGAATAGATTTAACATTGTGTCGTAGGACAAAAGCATAATGATAAATAAACGCACCTGAAATTTTTCATACAGTTAAACATATAATGACAAATTCGCGGAAAAGTTTCGATTCAGAATATGTTTTATAGAAACCGTTTAAACTATTTTTAATGTTGACTGTTGGAAAGCAAATAGATATGCATGTTAGGTTTAGTGTTCACGAAATTAGTGTTGTAAGTAACGGAGTTGATATAAATACCTTTCAGATTGTCCGTCTAAACCAAAACAAATTAAACTAAATATACACACAAGGTATTCATTTTGTCCCGCTGTAACATATATTTGCTTGAAAGAAGATCTCGTATTGCATAACACGAGGTTAAAATGATCAAGCCTTTTATTATATTTTGTCTACAATAACGTTGTTGTAATCTCATTCGATTATTGATTCAACTGAAAGTTAATAAGCCTAGGAATCACTGTATTCAATGAGATACAGGAAAGCCATTGATGCGAGAGATCAAAGAGGCGCCATTAATCAGTTATTATTGCGACAAGTAAATTCATTACTAGGTGTAATAAATGCCTGTTCTCGACATAACACACACTGAGTCTCCCATTCACACGAGTAACTAAACGTCACAAAATGTGTAATTAGTTTACAAAAAGGCGAATTTTATAAAGTCAGTTGTTGTATTAGTGACTGATGGAATGTTTTTATTGCAAAAACTACCACAGTTTTTGGAAGGAATCACAACAACTGATAAACAACGCTTGATGTGTTTTGTTATAAAGGGCATGTTGATATCACCTCATAGTACAGATGCACTATTTTAGAGGAAAAAAAGTTAACTAAGTCACATATATTTTGCCATCATGGACTAAGTACGATTACTTCAGTGAAACTTCTCCTATTTAAGCGCTGTGTCTTTATAATATAAGTTAAATTGCTATATACAATCATGCGACTGAAGAGTTTCTTTGCAGCGATTAAGAGCATCCGTCACGTAAGTGTGATTATCGTGAAAAAGGACGTGTAACACAACTAAAACAAAGGAGTGTTACGTCTAATATTTTAACTTGGTAGATCTAGGTTTGAAAAGAAAACAAACAGATTTTTGTGAAAGAAGTTAGCTCATTGACAAGTTAACGAAAATATTTTTTACACCATCAGAAATGTGCATACTCGGATGTTGACCGATAAAATGTGCGTAACACCGAATGTTATATTATCACGTCATTTCCGTGTGTTATTTTCTCGTGAATAAGGTGTCACGTAATCGGATGTACTTTAGTGAAGATAAAACAAGTCTCTGATGTCTAAAATATTTCTTTTATTTTACTCTATTCCCTAACACCAAAATTGTACTATAATAATTTCAAAGTCAAAGTAAATAACATAACGTGAATAATTCCTAAGAGAAAGCGAGGCCCCGTCTGCCTATTTTGAGGATTATTTATACTGATCCCGTTGTGTATTCGCTTAATTCGTGACCCACGCCTGTCAACAAGTAATGGACGTCAATGTGTGTATCTTGACGTATATAGACAGATGATGTATGATCCCTACAGATTTTACACCGCCTGTAATCGCGGGCCCCTATGTAATTTGACAAGCCAATTTGTGTTCACAGGTGTATTCACACCTGGAACACGCATCGGAACGTCAGTCCTCTCGCTTAACGTATTTACCAACCATTTATATGCATTTTACGAGTCACGAATCTTGCTTAATGGATTTACTAATTGCCTATATGCATTTTGCGAGTCACGACCCCCATGTTTTCTGTTAGTTACATCTCGCTGAAATATTTCTATTGACTTTTCATAAAGTAACATATTCATTATAACCCATTACATTACACATCTACATAATCAATTTCAAATTTCATTACACCCTACCCGAAGGTTCTATTTCCTAAATTAGTTTGTTTATACAACAATAACACGACAATAACAACACAATAATGTACAATGAGATAAATTCTATGATTATATATATTATATGTATACCCTACCCGAAAGTTCTATGACGTTACACAACTCACTCTTTCAAATGATTTTTTTCTATTATTATATATATTATATGTATACCCTACCCGAAGGTTCTATGAGATAAATTCTATTATTATATATATTATATGTACATTACGTTACACAACTCACTCTTTCAAATGAATTTTTTCTTATTTCATGATATGAAAAAATTACGATGATGTCAACAATTTAATCATGAGATCTGTACGAAGATAAAATACTGTATAACTCTGAACCGACGAGATTCTAAAAATATTTCCTGTTATGAAATAATGATTTTTTTTTTATTTTTTTTTTTGTTTACCAAACTTGGTGATGTCTATTACTAAGTTTACGTCTTTTGCGTTCCAGTAGTATTTGTTTGTATCTCTGTATGTGTGGTAACTGATGTGATGCATGAATGAGGGCTATATCTGGTAATGTCAAATGTGTGAAACAAAATGTACATACACGTGTGTTGTTGAAAGTTCTGTATGATGTGCCACATGTTGGATGATATCTAAGTTTACAACAAGGTGTTTGTACTGCTGCTATACTATGTTTTGAACAGAACTTACATAAAAGTTTTGATAAAAATTGATAACGTCTTTGACGTTGGTGGCCTTGAGTGAAATATTGTTGGATGCGGTTATGCAATTGAGTGTTATCTGTTTGAGCGAATGTGGTGATTGACATGTTGCGTATTTTGTTTGGGATGGATGTTGAATATTTTAATCGACGGAATGTTTGTAGTGATTCTAAAGAGTCAATGCCGTAGTACGTGAATATTGCTTTGCAAATTTGGTAATTGAGAATGTGTTGTTCATTTGTTAAATGATTGAGCATCTGTTGATGAAGAAGAGGTATGTTGAAATACGTAATCAAGAAAATCAATGTATCCACTTGAATTTCGCCAGATCTCATCATATAAGTAAAAATTGAAACATTATGTTCTTGTTCAAGGGTGGACATTTGTTCAAACGTAGTTATAAAATAATGTATTTCTTCTAATTGAGTTTCTTCAATGGGTAAAGTAATGGAAACTGGCAATTGAAAATTAAATTCTTTGTAAAATCTAAAAAATGATTGAAAGAAAATCGAATTAGTGATCAACGAGGTACATGGTTAATAAATGAAATATATAGTTATAAAAATAAGGAAATGTTTATATCCGTTTCGTCAGTGGACAACACAGTTCTTGTATGTTGTTTTAGTGGACAATAAAGTTAGTGTAGCTGGGCGTCAGCGAACAATGTTGTTCTTGTAGAGTTGGCGTCAGCGGTTGATGTAGGTCTTGTAGACTGGGTGATATTGGACGATGGAGCTCCTGCAGACTGGGTGTCGGCAGACGATAAAGTGGGTGATATTGGACGATGGAGCTCCTGCAGACTGGGTGTCGGCAGACGATAAAGTTTGTGAAGTTTGGTGTCAGTGAACGATGTTGGTCTTGTAGAGTTGGCGCCCGCGGATGATGGGTTTCTGGTAGATTGGGCGGCAGCGTCCGGTAGAGTTCTTGTAGTTGTTGGTTTGACTCTGCGGTAGAATAACTCGTGGAATCAAAATCATCGTTAGATACAGTTCATGGTGTTGACATTAGTCTTGGTGAATTATATACAATGTGGCAATAACACATATTTCAAACGTTCGTTGCAGATTATACGAGTGTTTAACGCATCTTGGTTAACTATAGACAACATCCGAATAATACATATTCCAAACGTTCTTTGAAGATTATACGAGTGTTCAACACATATATACAGTCACAATAGATGAATACGGGTGATATATCGATCGATGTAGTAGTGCACTAAACAATTGTTCGTAGATTTTAGTTTTCAAGTATATCGTTCTGTTCATTATTGACGATAGTAGGTAATATCCAGTAAACAGCCCATGGTGCTGTTTATGGTTCACAACTTGGTTGTTGACAAGTTGTTATCGCCAAGGATCATCCTGGTGTCGTCGTCTGGAAGGATTTGTTACCCTCGTAGAGACGGGTATAGGGATGACAGTGTTCTCGGTCGTTGTGGGGGTGCCGAGGGCTTTTTGACCTCAGACACGAGAGGTTCGTGCGCCACATCACAGGAAGCCACGCCCACATAACCCGGGGGACTGATTTCTCCCAGGTGCATATCATCGTTGGCAGATCGGAATTGGGTAATTATGGGACGATTAGATCGGGTCATACGTTTACATTTACAGTAAATAAGGAGTGCTGCACCAGAACTCAGAGCGGTCGCTACACCTATGATAATGTAACCCCATAATGGGAAGTCACCTGATGTCGTGTCAATGTCATTTAATTGTCTGATACTCTGCAGTTTTGTTATTAAAGCTTCCATAGGTATTTCTTTGATGTTTGATAGTTCATGAGGCATTTCGGTTTTAGTGAAATTAACGAGAGAGGTATGGAATGGTTTCCAAATGGAAGAACCCTTAAAGGTAGGTATGTCGAGTTTGTCGGTCTGAAGCCGGGTTTGACTGGAGTTAATGTACCAGGCATTTAATGTAAAGTATTCATTGTATGCGCGACAGTTCATGGGTACATTAACAATGTCTATGGGAGCGATAGCGCGAGCGGATATTTTATTTTGGGAATGATCTTGACATATCGTCACGAGGCGTAGGTCTTGTCTAGAGACTATCGCCCAGTTACCAGATCCTAAATATTTGGCATCAGGTAAGACGGTGTTAGGGTGTATGATCACCTTGCAATAATCCTTTATGTGCTGAGTGTTGTTAATCATAATGGCTATGACGCATAATTTAGACATGTCTACTTGGTAGAATGGGGATTGTACGTCACATGTACGTCGCGCTTGACAAGTTTTCAGTTCGTTATTTGTCAATAGGCAGTAGTGATTTCGCGCTTGATCAATCAAGAAGCCCTTAGTTTCCAGTTCGTATCTAGCGGACATGTTATAGTGGATCTTATTGTCATTGATAGTTTCGTTAATGGGTGAGTAGGGCATATCGAAATTGAATACTTCATATACCTCGAAAGAAGCTCCTATCTCGAGGAGAGGGATGTCCATTGTAATGATAATAGTAGTAGGTGACATTACGACGGTCGTTGAGGTAGATTGGTAATAATGCCATAGGTCGGTCTTGGGATTAGCTGGTAGTTGTAAATTATTAGGCACTTTTGTCGCAATGTCTAATAGTACGTCTTTCAGGTGAATAGGTGAAATAAGAGATGGAAAAAGTTTGCCAGTGCTGAGCATATTAAGTTGTCCTTTAAACGTTTCTAGATATAGTGATGCGTGGAAAACAGCCTGACGTAATTCATCAATCATGATCTTCAGGGAGTTGTAATTAACCGTATAATCTTGAACAGCATGGGTCATTGCCTGTAAACGTTCATGTGTGTGCATGATTTTGTCGTCAAGTTGTCTGAGGGTAGATATCAGAGTGTTAATGGAGTGGCGATTCTCAGTTATGTGTTGTTGGGTAACATTGAGAATAGATAAACTATTTTGTAACACATGGATAATAGTTTTTTGGCTTTCTTGAAGTTGATTAACGTGTGTTTGAATATTACGGATGTCAGAATCGTCAGCTGTGCCGAAAAGAAATTTAAAGAATCCGCCTAGGGGTAACAATGAGCGTTTCTGGGTATGACTGAGCGTTTTATAATCTAGATAGCTGTCAAGTACGTTGTCATGGTCAGAACGGATGTATTCGATTTCCGTATGGAGTTGTGCTAATGATTGTTCAAAGGCGTCTGTTTTTAAAAGTAGATCATTTCGTTTGAATTGGAACATCATGTCTTTCGTGGTATTTGTGATATCGTTTAGTCTTGTTTCAAGTTGGGTAAGAAATGTAGAGAAGACGTTGGTATCGAGAAGTAGGGCTATTTGCCAATGAGCTCTGGTCACAGACACTTCGTTAACTTTTTGAAATATAACATTTTCGTTAATCTCAAGTCCCCCGATCATGCGCAACGATAATATAAAAACAAATGATGGCAACATCATCTGAAATATTACAAAGAAGAAGTATATTATCCGATTTGGTTACTAACTAAATGCTATTTACATAACTTGAGGTCATTCAAACGTATAGACGTCAACGTTGCTTGTGTGGTCGTTACGGTAAATATTACATATGATCGGCTATTGCTTCTAGGCACCTGAAAATCACTTTCTTAATAGATTTATTAGATCTTTGACGTTGTCGTATGGATTTTCTTTTTTTGTGCTTAATAGCTATTTCATCAATTTGCATGTGATTATCGGTCGAATCGGTGTCCGATTGACGTGGGGGCGGATATTGTTGTTCAGCCCTATCGTATTGATGTGTGTCAGATTCGCTAGAGTTTGACGCATTGTATTTGAATTGTTTTTTCCGTAAATGTTTTTGCAATTCTGCTAAGGGGATGTCTTCCTCCTCGTCAGAATTGTCCCGAATTTGACGAGTTTGCCTAGTTATGATAGGTAACCCTTGTATTGACTTACTTAAATCACTATCAGACTCACTAGTTTCGGCAAAAGCTAAATTTGCTTTCCTTATGGGGCGTCCCATATTAGTATTTGATATAGGCCACTCATTTATATTAGCATGTCTTATTTGGTCAGCATGGACTTTAATAGTTGAGTTGTCTAATTGATTCTTTATTATGTATGTTAACGGTGATTTTTGTTCGATAATACGATAATATGGTCTCCATTTACTGTCTAATTTATTTGTAAGTTCTTATAGTAAACGGGGTCATTAATCTCGAATTTAATGTCTTTTGTATTTTTATTCGCATATTCGGCTTGTTTATCTTTAGATTTTTGAATTTGTGCACACACCTTTTTAAATGATTTGTGTTGTTCTTCTAATATTATTTTATGATAATCTTCGCCGTGATATTTACGCCTAGGTTTTAACAAATTGTCTATTGGTAGGATGGGGTCTCTGTTAAATACTAAAAAGAAAGGCGAATGTTTTGATGTTTCTGAATGGGAAAATCGCATAGCTGCCAAAAGACATGTTTAAATGTAAATCCCATTGTTGTACGTTTTCTTGAACGCGTTTTGATAGTATATTGTTCATAGTCGAGTGAGAGCGTTCATTTTTACCGTTAGCTTCTGGGTGATATGTGGACGTTTTGACATGTTGGATATTCAGGGATTTTAATGTTTCTGTAAACGCCGTACTAGTAAACTCTTTACCATTATCGGTAATTATCCTTATGGGACATGAATGACGACAATAAATCTCGTTTACTAACAGGTGTATTACGCTATCGGATGACTTATCCGGCGACGGAAAAGCCTCTATATATCCTGAAAATTGATCCACGAAACATATTATATATCTATTTCCGGAAAGCGTTGTTGGGTATGGTCCGCATATATCTATGGAAACGACCGAGAAAGGGAATGGTGGTATTGCGGTTTCTGATGATACGGGAGCTTTAATTGCTTTCAAGTTTCTAGTTTGACAGACAATACATTTCGACACGTAATCATGCAATTCTTTGAACATTTTAGGCCAATAATATTTCTCTTTTATGGTATGAAAAAGTCTTTGAGAACCACCGTGTCCATTTTCGTCATGATATTGATTAATAATTAAACCTGTCAGGTGTTTAGGTACAAAAAGCCTAAAGGTAGGTTCTTCATCGACGCTCGATATATAGTATAATATCTCATCAACCATAATGAATTTTCCATCTTCGTGTTTGTTTAGTTTCCCTAATTTTAATCTCGTTTTAATCTCAGATATGTGTGGGTCTTTTCCTTGTTCAATTTCCATGTTACAATCGTTTATTTTATCGGGTTCGATTGTCTCGTTATTCATAACCGTTTGTGGGATCGTGCTATTATCAATTACTTGTCTGTGATCGATATGCGTAGAGTCAATTACATTAATTTCGCGCGCCTGGTTTTGTCTATTTATTTCCGAACTAATCGTATAATGTTTATCGTTAATATCTAATTCTATTTCCGTTTGTTCGTCTCGGTCATTCGTTATTTTGGTATTCGGTGGTCGGCTTAGAAAGTCGGCAATTATGTTCTTTTTTCCCGATATATACTCAATTTTGCAATTGTAACCTGCTATACTTAAGGCCCATAATTGTACTTTCTTGTTTTGCATCGGAGATTCAAGAAGGAATTTTAACGGGCGATGATCCGTTTTGATAACAAATTCGGCGTTGTGTAAATAATGGTGTAATTTATTTAGACTGTAAAATATGCTGTAACATTCTTTCTCAATAGTACTATATTTACATTGCGTTGGGTTTAATCGGTGTGATAGAAAGAATATCGGTTTTTCCCCTACATAATCTCCGGTTTCATTATCCCCGCATTTTTGAGTTAAACAAGATCCAATGCATTTATCTGAAGCATCTGTATACAGAATATAACCTTTATTCGGGTCCGGATAGGAAAGGTAAGGAATTTGCGTGAACGAGTCTTTTAATTGTAAGAAACTATCTTCACATTGTTTTGACCATGTAAATGGGACATTCTTTCTCGTGAGATTAATGAGAGGCTCTACTACTTCTGAATACGACGGACAGAATCTCCTATAAAATCCCGCTGCACCTAAGATAGATCGTACATCGCGTACGCACTTTGGTCTAGGGAATTGTCGGATCGCTTCTACTTTTAACGGATCTGGTCTTATACCGTTTTCATCTATAATGAAGCCTAGGTATCTAGTCTCCCTTTGTAAGAATTGACATTTTGATAGTTTAAGCTTTAGGTTATGCTTACTGAGACTTTGCAGTACTGTATCTACGTGTGATAAATGAGATTGTAAGTCAGGTGAAAATATTAGAATATCATCCAAATATGCTACGGCGAATCCTTCACAACCCTTAAGTACTTTATTAGCTAATTCTTGAAATATCGATCCCGCCCCAGACGCACCGAATGGCATAACGTTAAAGTGAAATAGACCCCTAAACCCTGAAGCAAAAGCCGTTTTTTCTCTGTCTTCTTCTTTTATAGGTATTTGCCAATAACCCGATATTAAATCTAAACTGGTGAAATATTTACTTTTCCCTAATAATGCCAATATATCATCGATTAATGGTAATGGATATGCAATTGGTTTTGTAATTTTGTTAAGCTGTCTGAAATCGACGCAAAATCTTTTCTCTTCTTTTTGATCTTTATTTGAATCAAGGTTATTTTTCTTTTTGTCTACTAAAACAATAGGGAAACTCCACGGACTTCGCGATGGGCTTATTATGTTTGCCGCTAACATTTCGTCAATAGCTTTATCTATGAATACCTTATTGTTTAATGGTGTTCGATACGGTCTTTATTTAATGGGAGGATGGTCCCCTGTATCGATGTTAAATTCCATTGCTGTAGTTTGTGTTAGTTCTAAATTATTTCTTGCGAAGAGAGTTCTGTGTTTTAAGAGTATTGGAAGAATATTTTCTTTTTGATCTCCAGCGACATGTAAATCTGATAGAATCTCATCTTTAGACAAACCTGATTTGGGTGTATTGTTTTTGATAACGCTTTCGATAGAACATATTTCATTATCTTGGATAGATTGAAGTTGGCCTATGGGACAATTACGTCTTAGTCTAATCGTTTTATGGGTATTGTTTATAATTAGAATAGGGAATTTACGATCACGCGTTGTCTTGACTACTGAGTTAACGATTGTTAAACCGGGTTCGTTATCAAAGAAAGAATTACTTATTCCAGTAAAGTCATAATTTTGATTTGAGCGTAAGCTGTTTTTTTTCGTCCTGGCAAGGAGTCTATATGCAGTTTGTGGTTTAAGAACGGTATGCCTAGTTAGCCTCGCTATTACCGAAAGGTGTACATCTTCTTCCAGAGGTACATAACAATCTTTTATTCTTAAACATCCTAGATCAAAGTATACACGGACACCGTTGTCTTGTAAAAAATCTCTCCCTAGTATTACGTTCCTATTAATGTTTTCAACGACAAAAAATGTATGTTCAATATATATACTCCCTATTTTAAATTTTAATTTTACATTCCCGCGAATGTATAGCGAGTTACCATCGACCGCTTTTAGATTAATTTTTGTCATTTTAAGTGGTGGTTTGTGTTTTAATAGATCATAAGCTCTTTTACTAATTACAGAAAGTTCTGCACCAGAATCTATCAAGCTCCTAAATTTACAATTTCCTATTGAAATGAGGCAAGAATTTGGGTTTCCACACAAAGCAATATTATACGTCTTTACGTTTCCGTCGTTACCATAGACCCCTTTTTGGTACGACGTTCCTAGTTTTTTTGATTAAGGTATGGTTTTCTTTGAGTACATTCTCTACTGAAGTGTCCCAATTTTCCACAATTCCAACAGTCTATTTTGTCTTTCCAATTTTTGTCATATTCGTTCTTACGTGCGTAATTGTTTTGACCTACCGCGTATGCATTTATTTCGTTTTTCCTACGTCTACAGTCTTGTATAACATGACCCTGTCTCTTGCAATACCTGCAAGTGTTTGATGGTCTCAAATGATCGATTTCCATGGGAACAGGTCTATTAAGTGGTGTTTGAACTTGATTATGACTCAAATGTGACCTTAATTCGAATCTTGCTCTTACATTTTGTTCGGCTAATGCGGAATTGACTGCTAACGCTAAAGTAGTTGGATTTTCTCGCATTAATTTAAGGCGTAAATAATCATGTCTCAGGCCGTCAATGAAAGTTCCAATTAACTGACTTTCGATCATCTCGAGGTTATCCTCAACATTTTCATACGCTTCACTAGATAAAGACAGAAGTCGTTCCGCGAATAATTGGACATTTTCGTCGGGTTTTTGTTTGAGTGTTTTTAAGAGAGCGAGAGCATAATGAGGGTCCTGGATTTCTGCGAATCTTATCTTAAGTTCATTTTTTAAGGTTGCCCATGACTCATCAGGAAAATCAGTCAAATACCTCTGAATGTAATCGCTAACAAGTCCCCTACTAGATTGGTAAGCTACTAACTTCAATTGATCCCCCGCCAAACGTGAAAGTACCCCATATTTCTCTATGTTTTTGATCCAATTTTTGTATTCTTTAGGATTTCCGTCATAAGTTTGAATTACTTGTGAGACGCTTTGAGTTCCGATAGCATTTGTTACTCCTCTAATTTGTTCGCTTAAATTTTGAAAGAATTGTGGAATCGCTTGATCTGCCATCTTAGATAATTAACCATAGGAAAATAAGTCAGTCACTCACCGAATATTTGCCCGTTCGTTGTGGAGGTCCGGCACGTCTTCTTCCCTCTGGCCCGTGAAAGAAGTGGTACTTCTGGTTGATCCTCTGGTCACCGCGCACCAGTTAAACACGTGTCACGTAATCGGATGTACTTTAGTGAAGATAAAACAAGTCTCTGATGTCTAAAATATTTCTTTTATTTTACTCTATTCCCTAACACCAAAATTGTACTATAATAATTTCAAAGTCAAAGTAAATAACATAACGTGAATAATTCCTAAGAGAAAGCGAGGCCCCGTCTGCCTATTTTGAGGATTATTTATACTGATCCCGTTGTGTATTCGCTTAATTCGTGACCCACGCCTGTCAACAAGTAATGGACGTCAATGTGTGTATCTTGACGTATATAGACAGATGATGTATGATCCCTACAGATTTTACACCGCCTGTAATCGCGGGCCCCTATGTAATTTGACAAGCCAATTTGTGTTCACAGGTGTATTCACACCTGGAACACGCATCGGAACGTCAGTCCTCTCGCTTAACGTATTTACCAACCATTTATATGCATTTTACGAGTCACGAATCTTGCTTAATGGATTTACTAATTGCCTATATGCATTTTGCGAGTCACGACCCCCATGTTTTCTGTTAGTTACATCTCGCTGAAATATTTCTATTGACTTTTCATAAAGTAACATATTCATTATAACCCATTACATTACACATCTACATAATCAATTTCAAATTTCATTACACCCTACCCGAAGGTTCTATTTCCTAAATTAGTTTGTTTATACAACAATAACACGACAATAACAACACAATAATGTACAATGAGATAAATTCTATGGTTATATATATTATATGTATACCCTACCCGAAAGTTCTATGACGTTACACAACTCACTCTTTCAAATGATTTTTTTCTATTATTATATATATTATATGTATACCCTACCCGAAGGTTCTATGAGATAAATTCTATTATTATATATATTATATGTACATTACGTTACAAAGGTCAGCAAACTAAATTAAACAAATCTAGTCGATTATCTAATTATTTTATTAATGAAAACAAATAGAGAGGTAAAAAATGCTATTAATGAAGGCTAAACTATATATAAGTAATAAATTCCCTGAACGTTGCGGCTAGATAAGTTTAAGAATATTAATCACAACGCCTGCTCCTTAAGGAATGTAATTGTATTATTATAGTTAAGCGTTGAGCTTTTTGCAAGGCCTGGATCATAAGCTCGGTGTAGGTCTCAAAAAGCCGAACTAGCGCTACACTAATGCAAACAAAAGGAAGCCAGAATTAAGTGTAAGTACTTATTAACGTGGCACATCCTTGTTATTTTTCTCCTCAAGGAAGCCAAACGTCACACTCGCAAACTGAAATATGTTCATTTACTCACACAAGTGAGAAATAATTATAACAAATTTAATTAATAATAAAATGTGTGACGACAACAGTTTACCCTGTGCCTGAATTGTTTTGCTATCTATTAGTGTTTTTCCGAGCTTTATGTTTCTTTACCTGCGTTACTGTTGCGACTGAAGCATGTATATTTGGACCAAAAGTTTTAAAACGATCTGTTCTAAAAAACATATCATACAAAAAAACACAAATAAATAAATTTTAGAATGTGAACAAAACAGATTATTTGGACAAAATGTGAAAATGTACAAACATTAAAACGCCGCCTGTTACTAGTCGAAAAACACAATTATCATTACATATAAACTTGTTAACATGTTTATAACTTCTTTGACTATTTGAACGAGTTTGTACGAATGCATGTTTGTCAGTTATTGGCTTTTATGTACATAATCTCGTATATATGAACACACGTGCTGCTTTTAAAAATCGAATTTATGAATGACACCCTGCTCGAATGGTTACGGTTGTTTAAACACAAACACAGATACAAATTATTAACGATGAAACAATAACTATACACAGAGACGAGAAACAAACTGTTGTTGGGTGGCAAGCAACGGTTGAATTAAAACCGTATTACAAGATTCCATGATTGGAACTGCAAGATCATGGCACACTTAACATGCTTCTTAATCATTCTTACACAAAATTGTGTTTATACAGTATACTGTTGCTAATAAAAGAGAACCATGCGATTCATCGAACCGATTTTGTAAGATGATTCTCATACAAAATGATGTGATTTGTTGAAATTAAAATGCAACAAATGCGTAGCATGATATTTATCGATTTAGAATTATCAATTCGCTTAAAATTAAGAAAGAAAATACTTACTTGGAACGGAAAATCAATGTTTTTCTTTTCTAAAACAATGAAGTTAACGAAACACCGTATATTTGTTAACTCAAAATTAAAAATAACATTGTGTTCACAAATTATAATGTAAAGTTAATTTAAATTTACTTTTTCTTACTTCTTAAAAAGTACTTCATTTATAAAGAAAGTGTTATCAAGTACCCGTTTTTTATTAATCACAACGGTTAATTGTATAATTTGATAGGAACATGTGTATTTTGCTGTACGTCATTATTTTAAAATAATGTAAATCGCTTGATAAAAGTTACTCGAAATTTGCGGCTGAACTAATGACTTTATTACTTGTGCACGCTTGTACAGATTAACGGACGACAATCGAAATTAAAACACATCGCTCATATCACTGAGTACAATGATGGCTTAAACAAATAATCTTATCAATACATTTAACTTCAAATACAAAACAACTCATGCACATATGTATACATCACACACATGTCAATATTGCACAAATATATATTAATATTCATTTTAATCATTGGCTAATTTTTCTATCGTACACGTAAGCGGTTCTTATCAAATTTAGTCAAGAAAAATATATCAGGTTTACAAAATTTATAAATATATGAAACATTGGCAATTGCAATGCTTCCTAAATACAACACAGCATATACGCAACATATAATAGTTTATTTTAAGTAACACTCTCCTACTGAGAGCAACACCTCACTGTAATAATAAATATACAGTTTAAAAAGTGGTTACTATATGGTAATGTGTCTATTGTGTGGTATAACATATGGAATAATTGGAAAATGGTATACACACACAATAAAAGAAAGACGTCAAATACGAATTTTAAGTAAAACAACTGTTTTACAGCAAAACAAAAATCCAACTCATAAGACAAATACTCTAAGAAATGACAAAGAAACGACAAGAAGATTTTGATGAACAAAATTATATATTTAGTTAAAGAATCGATTTCAATTTTAAAATATGACCTGTCAAAAGAAAGGCCTAAGCCGATAATATCAATAAACCCACACGCAAAAGCACGAGCATATCAGATCGCTTTGTGTATTACTTAATGTGATTTCAACTAGCGCAACGTTTGAACTACTGTTGAGGCCTTAGGTGCTTCACAAATACTCTGACTTGTTGATAACTCTGAATAGCTATGATATCATCCGTCAAAAATTGCAATCAATTAGTATTGGGAATTCCGTATTGACATGTGCAGTATCTTTATCACGATTATGAGGTCATGGCTAAGCATCATTTAGGTTTTTTGTAAGCATGAGTTGTCAAAGTTTAAGAAGGGTTATTTTTCACCTAATTATAAATGGATTGATGTGCTTGTACATTTTATGTACGTTAAGCTTTACAAAAGTGACAAGATCAGAATAAAACTGTATCCATTTACAAATAGCGCAACCTGGTTTATACAGCCAATAACCATTGCAGCTATGTGCGAAGATATAATAAATTAAGAAATTAAACAGTTATTATTGATTGTCAATATACATTTTCTCTGAGTACTAATGCACATAATAATGGTTAATAGCGTACAGTATAATACCGCTTTCAGTAAAATCACACAAACGCCATTTACCACATTGATTGACGGGAACAACTCATTACCTGACAAACGATTATCGCCAAATCTAAATTGTATGAGAACGTTATATATTATGTTCTCTCTTTGGGGGCTAATACCTATAAAATTATTGAGTATTGATTGATATTATACCGGTTAATGTAAAGTGATGCATGCTTGGTTGACAATGGAAATCAAAACCACTAAGCTTACTAAGACACGGTATTCGAGTTAGGAATTTTAAATCAATAGCGAATAGGAGGTAACGTGACCTTAAAGGGACGCTTACCGGTGCGGAGCGGAAACGCCTTGGAATATCGCCGCATGTTTAGCACGTTTTGGGAGCTAGGCAAGACGCGTCGAAGTAGTCCCAGCAGAGTCAAACATCAGATGTACGGTTGATTAGGATTGAGCAAATACTAACGTCAATATTCGCTCAAGACGGTGACGTGACATCTCAATATAATGTTTGCATTTAAAATAAAGGAACATCTCAAAGTCTTTAAAACAAAGTCCTGATAGAGATAACCAAATGTCAAGTTGAAAAGTGTTTCAATGTTTTTGTGCGTTCTTTATTTTAATGATGTATTTACGCTTGGTTTTCAAACGCGGAATCTCGTATAAAAGAAAACCTTATCATTTAGACATTTTTAAAAATTGATAGCAATAATCTACCCGAAATTCGCTTTTTTGCAACTGTAAGTTCAGTCGTTGATTCACGTAATGCTTTATATTCAAATAAACGGTCGTTATTTCCGGTGTTGATGTCGTACTAAACATCCCCGCACTCGAGCGCTAAATTTAACTCAAATAAAATGCCCAATATCGATAAACAGGACTTCTCTTTTAAATTATACCTTTCTGATATCAATGTTATAATCGAAGAAACCAGCTACATGTGTTCTCCATGCTCTGCCAATCGTAGCATATAGCAAACATATAGTATATACTCTGGAATAAAATACACGCATTTAATTCAGGGTATTGTCGCAACGTTTTTGAAATGATCATTATTCGTGCTTTAGCAAGTCGATTGAATTTCCGTTGATTAATCACACTTTATTTATTCAAAATACCAATTTAACGTGATTGAACCACGTTGTGTCGTATTATGCTTACTGGAGTACATTATGTAAATAACAATTTATTCATTTTTAGAAAAATACAGTTCTTTCCGTTAGCAAGCCATCAGGCGAACAGTAATATAATTTGTTTTTACAAACCTCTAAATAAATAAGACAGACAGACAGACAGAAAATTTTATTGGCGAATACACTCAGTACATAGCCATTTAAACATAATACACATTTCAATTAAATAGCATGACAAGGAAATGTGATTGATAGAAATTAGTTTACATACGGAGAATGTTCTTAACATATTCAAAATGAACTTAATATTTGGAATCTAACATTTACTGAAACAGTTAAGTATTATAACTGCTTATAAATAACATTTAACCGTTCCTTTTAAAAGTGACAAACGAAGACAATACCAAAAAGATATTAACTTAATTATAATAATTACTGAAAATAACATTTAAGTATTCCTATATAAAGATACTTACAACAACGACCATAAAAAAATATATATTCAATTAATTATAATAACTACTGATATATATTAACTTAATTATATTAATTACTTAAAATAACATTTAACTACTCCTATATAAAGATACTTACAACAACGACAATACAAAATATGTATTCACTTAATTATAATAACTACTGATTAATAACATTTAAGCATTCCTTTAAAAAGATACAAACCGCCATGATACAATTTAACATACAATAAACATGAATTGACAATATCCGTGACACTAAATAGCAGAGATTATATTAAACAACACATTTGGAAAAACGCTTAAGGGTTTGTAGATCGCGTAAACTTTGTTGATTAACTTTTTACGTTACATGTTCATTTCCCACTTAAATAGTGACAATCAATCACGTGCAAATAACTTGCAAATTTCGGTTTAACATTCTTTCTAACTTGTGATTTATCGAACATAATCTCATGTTACAAAATGATTGAACTCTCAATAATTAATTTAGCAGATATGATCGTTTTAAGCATACAGAATGAAAAACTCGAATGTTAAAACCCCCCAAATTGTACTTTCGGCACAAACAGTTAGGCTATTTTAAAAACTAACAGATGTACAAACGTAATGATCACACATTAAAAGTTTCATAAATAAACTGAACTAGCAAAAGGTATAGATATTGATACTTCACTACAAGTAAACCTAAACAAAATGTTTCTGTAAATCAAACAGTTTTTCAAAACAAACACATGACCACCTTTACAGCTTTTTGAGTGATATTTTCAACCGACGTGTATGGCCTCTTTAATTGACAATTTAACTGTCACAGTGTAAATTTCAGTCATTACTTCCTGGTACAAACGGCTATTAAAGGAATAATACACATTATAAATCGCAAAAGTTTAAAATAGATATGGACCGTGGTCTGTGAAAAGGGGGTCTAATGAAAAAAAAGTGTAAAAACATTGAGACTACATTATCACTTCGTTTGACGATTTGCGATTGAACGTATTAAATATATAATCAACAAAAAAATTGTCGATATAAATTTCTTGTTAATACATCTAATGTGGCAAGCATCATACAAGCAGTCCAGTTATTGTTCATACACACATGAGCTTTAATCAGTTTCCATAAAAGACGGGTGCACAAATGGACGCTTTACTTTTAACAAGCATGATTGTCTCTCACGTGGAACAAGAGTAGCGTAGTATGTTTAGCTGTATCTCACCAAAACGAAACATAGTGTGGATGAGGAATACCTCAAGTATTGATACTGCCTTTATTTTGAATTATCATGATGTTGTATTCGTTTTGAAAAGAAGTAAATTAATGTACATATTGTTAACTTTATACTACACCCAGTGTTCTATTAAATCGCATATTACAGATATTTATTTTTAATGCAGTTGTATAACTATGCATTATTGGTAGTCCAAAATAAAAGTGTCTTTTAAATTGTAAGAGTAAAAATAGGTGCATCACTCTACATAGTTCTACGGATTGGAAGAACCTCTGGTCCGAGAGAGTCCTTCCAGTTTGCCCACTTTCATGTTGGGTATCTTACTGTGTAATTGATTTCGTTGATGACGATGATCTGACAATCCCCTCTAGATGATCTAGGGTGCCCCAATCTGAATGCCCGTATTTCTGTTTCAAAGAGGCGAATCCACAGTCCACTTAACCACGTGCGTGACCAGGGACGTGTATCATGTATTCTATCTGGTCGTGCCTGCCGGTCGTGACCATCCACACGAAGTAACCAAGGACGTATCTATTCTTATTCTGAACTTATTCACAAAGTAGACATCAAAGAACAGTTAGTTAATACGTGTTAAGTAGAAGATACTTTTCATCTTTTGAATGATGATATGCGTTAATTATCTTATATTTTATCTTTTTACATTATAATTTGTATATAAGTGTAGACATTTAAACTGTGATACGTTTCGATTTGGTACACAGTTAGAATTTCTGTGATATGATTTTATACCACAACAAATTGTCTGTGATATTAAGCAGCATTTAATGTGTATTTGTATATTAACCAGCTAATATATAAGATCATGTTACGTTTTGCAATTATCATTGCATGTTCAGTAAAAAATATACACGATGTTTTTACAATTATATGTATAAAGATGTTAAATTAAATATGAAATGTTTAAACAAAATACGCATATTCCTTTACTGCACAATGATACATTCTTTGAATTGCACCATTAAATAGCTAATGATGACCTATTATGTCATTATGTTTTTATGTTTATCGCCCAGTGAGTGAGTGTAATAACATGACATATTACTATGATTTCAACACTAGGGTAGCGGGTTTTTTGTCTACGTTAACGATTACATAAATCAGACGCGTTTGCATGCATGAAACTATGTCCATTCTGTTTAAATGCATACACTAATATCTGCAAACTATTAAATTATTATTGGCACAAAAATATGTAAGAGTATGCTCCCCTATTGACGAAAGCTATATAGAGAATAACAGGTTACTGTCTGATCTTTTAGTAATATATCAGGCGAGGCTTATTATTATTTTATTCGTGCCGAGCCTGATATATAACAAAAAGATCAGGCAGAAACCTGACAAAAAATGACAAAACAAATCGCTGCGACGCTGCATTTTTTAGGGGAAATGAATATGATTTGTGTCGTTTGATTATTGATTAATAATGACGCATGAACACTTGCGCTTAATATTGGTAGAACATGTGTTTTGTTGTTTGTGTTGCTTTGTGTGTTTAAACTATATTACATCTTCGGATTAAATTGTATGTTTTGTTGAATTTACTAAAAATGATTACCTACCTCTTATCATTAACTTCCTGTTGAACTGATATACAAAAAAAGTATCATGCAACGTTGTATCAGACATATATCAATGTACCGGTATGATAAAAGACTATCATGTACACAAACAACGAGTACAACTGTGGTAAACAAGTACATATTGTGCTATAATCTGTTGGGCTCATGAGTGTCAGGTTGATGCGAACCATCTGGTGTAGATACTTTCATATTAAAATTATATCGATGAAGGTCTTATCTCGCTTTTAAATCAATGTATGTATGTTCTACTTAACTAATTTATTATATTTAGGAAAAATTATTATGTGTTGTTTAAACTTTAACAATGCCCTCACATGTATACATTTGAATTCCTTGTTTTTTCACCATTACATGTTTAAATTGTATTGCGAAATGTACCGCGAGTCTTAAAACGAAATTTATCCCATCTGCACCGCGACATTGACGGTATAACACCCCGTGGAATAGTTTAGCCTCTATCCCATCTTGTTGAATAAACCTGTCGCGTTCACGGACTACTTTTTATTCTACCACTGAATGATTTTTCATAAGAAATCTCTATAGTCGAGACAACTTTAGCTTTACAATTATACGACCTTTAACCTTTAGATCTAGTCAAGGGACATAATTTTTCGCCATCCGTATAATGAATCAGCTGATTGACGGCGTCATAAAATGACATACTTTTTGCGTCATTTTCCAATAATATGTGATGTCATCTTTTGATGTACACGAAACTAGTATGCGATGTCTGGGAATTCCGGATTTTCGAAACTAAGTCGAATAAGAGTTGTCTCCCATTCGGGTAGGTATCGCTCACTTCCGGTCTGTTAAAAGTAATAGGCGAAAACATTAAACAATGGGAAATTCTATTGCTGTATGCCTGAATGTCAAAATTTTGGGTGTAAAGTTGGAAGATATGACAAGCCTGTAATGATGCACAAATTGCCAAGTAATCGTGCTACGAGAACCGCATGGTTTAGAGCTATTAGCAGGCGACATTGGAAGCAAACCGGGTAGATATCATTATTATCGACATCTTATATGTCTATGTACAATAAATCACGTATTTGTAGGAGTAAAACATCATGTACACGGCAAGCATAATTATAATAAACATTTTGTTAAGTTTTAGTCGGTTTATAAACTAATTAAATTCGGTTTATTATGTCCAAATATGTTGACATTTTACACCATGATTTGCTAATCTTAAATTTGAATGATTAATTTGAGCAGATTAAATACCAACAATCAGCTCCTCTATTACGTGAATGCCTGAAATTGTATTCTAATGAACTT